>NW_017100227.1:374752-385282 GCF_001263275.1 Habropoda laboriosa | reverse complement strand
AATCGAGCCAGTAAAAATTCTTTCTTAATATCCACGTAGAGTTACGAAATTTTTCACGGGGCGACGTACAGGTCGTTTGGCCGGTAGCCGGTGCCAGGCACGTTATTTTTCGGTTTCACCGCGGACTGTTTAATGAAATTAGTGGAAAGGACTGGTCCTGGCTGGTGTCGTGGGAAGTCGTTCACGGGTCAGCTGAATGGTCGACAGCGTTGACGGGGAACGCGCGTTTACACGAACCAACGGCCTCTTCTTCTTCTTCTTTTTCTTCCTCTTCACCGTTGTCCGCTTCTCCTCCTACCGAGAACGCTTGTAAAAGTTCACCGCTCTGTGTACCTACGCGATGATAATTGCTGAGATTAGGCCGACCAGAGACCCGCGGCTCCCTGAGAGAGCTAGTTAAAAGTAATGACGCATTGAACCGGAGGCCCCCGGCTGGTCCTTGATTCGAAATCTTGCCTTTTTGCCGGAACCTGGCCAGAGGTGAAGACATCGAGGAATCGGTGTCCGGTACCAAGTTTTTGACGCGAGACACGCTTGTTAGCGCGGCATCCTCGATCGATCGTGGGATCTCGCCGAGTTTCGTGTCGCAACTTGTAGCACGGGCTACTGCCAACCCGGCTTCTTTTGGGCAAGCAACATCATTAGGTGTCAAATAAGTAGTTCAACATATTTTCGTACACGCGGTAAGGTCGCTCTTCTTCCCTTTCGTTGTGTGTTTGCTTGAAATATGGGAAAAGTTGCTTGGAAATTTATGGGAACTGCCTCGATCCTTTGGTAGCTCGTTAAATTTTTGGGAAAATTTCTTTCTTGTCTCTTCATTTTACTAGAAAGATGGGAAACGCGAGGAATTGATTTGATCCTTTAGAAGCTCATATTTTGGGAATATTTCTTTTTTGTTTCTATTTGAAAATAAATTTTTCACTATTTTTCAATTTGTAAATTAATAAAGGCATACTGAAATCTACTTAATAAACATGAAGCAATTCGCATTGTCGTTACAAGTTCAATACAGAATTATTCGACAAACAAAAGTTGTTAAAAAATTACTAAAATCCTAAAAGAAGTTATACATTCTAGACACTCAAAGTATAACAACTACATACGTATATTTTTCCTAATTTTTATTTTACTTTCTACTCGAGCACAACGGGTGTCCCAATATTTACGAACTACAGTGCACAATTATTTTCCAGTAATTTTGCAAAATTGCTTCTTTCAAAGACCCATATATACAAAAATATCTCATTCTACATTTTTCACTTACAGTTAGACGAAGAGTCGTCTCGTTTGCACCGCGATTTCAGGATAGTACGCACTGTATCATAAGAAAAGCTCGGAGATCCGAATATGAGCATTGATCGCGCGCCTGTCCCCTCGCGTAACAGAATTTCCTTGGAAGAGTTTGCAATCCATGAGGATCCCAACAGACAGAGGCCGGGGCGTTGCACAAAATGGAAGTTTAATTGAAGGCAAACAATAATGCGATGCGCGCATAACCACGCGGGTCAGGAATGGCATTCGTTATGTGTCTCCCGTTTCCTTCTCTTTTCCCTTCGTTTCTGCCGTGGCTGGAGCGTCTTCACGTCGAACGTATTAAATTTCACGCATCGCCTCTCTCGCACTCCCACGATTCGCAATTGCTCGCATTCCCCGCAATCTAGAAATCTAGATCGCTATTAATTTTATATCCTCCCCTACTGCGAGCCGCGCAATTTTGCATCGGCACATCGTTCCTCTTCCTTAACCCAACGTGACCGCGCCATTTTCCTCGAATTTCCCTGCGATCTGGTCATTTCGAAATTGAAGGGGCGTCGTCACGTGACCGCGGGATCTTCCTCGAATTTTCCTGCGAGTTATTCGTTTCGGAGTTGAAGGACATCACGCGACCGCGAAATTTTCCTCGAGTTTCCCTAAGAGTTATCCGTTTGAAAATTAAAGAAACCTCAAGTGACCGCGAGATTTTCTTCGAATTTTTCTGAATATTAATTTTGGAATTGAAGGACACTACGCGACCGCGAAATTTTCCTCGAGTTTTCCTAAGAGTTATCCGTTCGAAAATTAAAGAAACCTCAAGTGACCGCGAGATTTTCTTCGGATTTTTCTGAATATTAATTTTGGAATCGAAGGACATTACGCGACCGCGAAATTTTCCTCGAGTTTTCCTAAGAGTTATCCGTTCGAAAATTAAAGAAACCTCAAGTGACCGCGAGATTTTCTTCGGATTTTTCTGAATATTAATTTTGGAATCGAAGGACGTCACGCGACCGCGAAATTTTCTTCGAATTTTCGTATGAGGTATTCATTTCGAAATTAAAAGTCGATACCAGTAATATAGAAGAAATGTGAACAGTTGAAACAACATTACGAAAACGTCGTGATTAAGCGTCAACCACGGTATCGAACGTTCGTTTTTCTTCGTCCTATCAACGATAGACGGGAAGTCATCGAATATCGTCTATCTAATCAACTTCCTTCCGATGACACATTTCCGAACGAGTTTGAGTTGAAACGTTTTCCTTTTTTTTCGGTGATAGACCGGAGGCTCTTAGTACGTTATTTGCATTATCCTTTAAACGAATCGTATTAGGTGTACAAACCAATAACTTGTTTCTTATTTCTTTGTTCCCTTTTTTTTTACGAAATTACGAATTTATTTATTTTTCAAGTAAACGTCTTTTAAGAAAAATTGATACTTAAATTAGAATAGTAAATTATTTACTTTATATTTAATATATTTGTAGAAGAATGTACATATTTAAATACCTACTCCTCTAATAACGGGTCCATTGACTTCAATTAGTCGATTATTATTTAATAACGTTTCGACATACTTTCGCATATTTTCTCAATGTCACTTTTTCTATAATGTTAAAAATTGTTTATTCAGAGGAATTTCTTGTTTTCTTTTTTTAGCAAGAACTTCAGTCATGCCAACAGTCTTAATTTATTATCAATTTCTCTACGAACTACAAATTAAAATATGAAAATTAGAATTTTCATTTGCCAAATTATACCTAACAAACATGACTAGATTCTGTGCAAGATAGAACTCTGAGGCATCTTTCATTGCAAGTATGTACAAACTTACGATACTTTGGATTATTACAGTTGTGCTTGAAGTTACAAAAAATGGACATTGTGAGAGTCTTAAAAGAAGACTATACCTGTCCCGATTAACGCCTGTCACCTGTACACGTGTATCCGTGGCAAAATTACCAATTCCACGACGGAACTGATCCGATAACGAGTACAAATTACGATTACTTTCGCGTGGCAACGAGAGAACGTACGTATTTGCTTAATCGGCCGGAACACCGATGCCTGCAAAGAAGCGGAACAGTAAGATATCCCATTAATTAAGCCTCTCCAGATGTTTGAAATTGCTTGGTCCCCAGCTTGCTTGGACCTCCCCACCAATTCCGACTTTCCTCACGTAACAATTCCGTCTCACCGTTGAATTTTCTGTTAAGAATTTCCAATCGCGTTTACCGTAACACTTGTCCGAATTGCCTACTGTTCTGTTTTTCATTTTTCATACATTTTGCTTCGTTGTATATTTTAGTCTTAGAGCGTTGATTACTCAAAAATGTGGTCAAATTCTTTTTGGGAATAACATTAAGCTCTTCTTTGGTATTTTTGAAAATTTCGCTATATTTGTTTAAATTGTTTCCAAGTTAATTTTTAAAGTTTCATCGACTCTATAAAAGATTGCATTCTTTTTCTCACTGATTTCTGCATTAAAATTTCAGTCTCATATGGCTGCTTTGAAGGTAGTTGATAATAATTTTATGACGAATAATAATCGAAGCTTGGGTATTTGGAACTTTTTTGAAAAATTTAATCTCCTGTATACACGAGAAGATTGAACCTAAATTGAAGTTATGGTTACAGTCTAACACTGATAGAGTTATCTCGCCAATCCTTCAGAAGTTGCAATTACGTTCACAATTGATCCAATCTACCAAGAATTACCAATTTCCTTCAAATTACACTCAACTTTCGATCCCAATAATTTTCAATTTTACAACAATTTACTTAATTCTACGATCACCTCTTTCTCCCCTCCACAGATCCAAATTTTCCCAGCTCAACTTTTCCAATAATTTCTCACACGTGTGCCTGGCCGATATTAAACGTTCGTTTAAGATGCAACAACTTCTCTCCAGTCTAGAGTAGGAATTTCGTTTCATCAGAAAACACTGTCCAGCGTCTCACAAGTCAAAGCGATCGTTAAATTGTATCTCTGAGTATGCAATCTGTTGGTGGAGGCAGAGATGTAGTAGGGGAGGAGAGAAAAACGCTGCGATGAAGACAGAACGTGCATACAATGGTGTAGGATCGTCCAGCCAAGGATGCGTTTTATAGGTCCAATGCCTTTTATAGTCCGCAGGACCGCTGGCGGCTCTAAAGAGACTGCTACGATGAGGAATCCTGTGCAATTAAACGCTTATTGCTTGCATATCTCCGAATCGATCCACCACTAAAGTGAGTATTGGCGCTGGCTGTAAAAGCTCCTAGATAACCAAAGCCACTGACCACCGACCGCGTTTTGAACCTTCGATTTCGTGTTTCGCCTCTAGCGGCAGCTACGAAGCCCTTACGATTATAATTCGCCTAAGAGGATCGAAAATTCAACCAACTGATCGTTTCAACGAACGTCGAAAAATATTAAGTCGAACGAAAATCTTTCGAATTTTGACAAATTATGTCATTTGGGTGTAATTACAGTTCTTTTCGAGTTGCTGTATTTTTAAATCATCCTTCTGTGGCAAAGAAATTGTTAAATTTTTAGTCTTTTCACTGCTGTTGACGTTTGTAGGCGGTTTGAAAATTTTTTGGCGCTGCGACTTTGGCGCCTATAGGCGTTTTGAATATTTTCTCACGCAGTGTCCTTGACAATCCTTAATATTTGTCCTTTGCGCATTTCCATCTTAATTTAAAGAAAGAAATTTTTAAGAATTTTGAAACGTCGAAACGATAGATTTCGCGTCCGCGATTGAACATCTGTCGCCTGCCACGCGCGCTACGTATTAAAACCTGTCGCAGCGAAAGGGTTAAATTGCTGGATAATACGATATCGTCAAGTCTCGATACTTTTTAGTTCGAACGTAACTCGAGTCTTTTACTATTTGGCGAAAGATCGCGGGGAACGAGAGCGGCCAAAAAGGACTGTAAATATTTTCCTGGCGGGCTATCCCCCAACGGAGTGGTTGATTTTATGACTTTATGGGTTCAATTTTATGAAGCTGTCGATTAGATTCGCGGTGCCGCTTTTTATGTCCGTTTCACTTTTTACGCGGCTAAAGGGTGAGGGCAATGTTTGCGTTTATACCTGTCGGAGATTTCAGCGGATGCAGGAATCGATCTGTCGCCTGGCTCGATTAATTTTTAAGCAAAGTAAGCATTTTACAGATAAGTTTGTAGTACATTCCTTTGGAACAGCGCGGTTTCTCGAGTTTTTAATCGATAGCTTCAATTATCCTTATTTTCGTTCAATTTCAAGAATTAATCTGCTTATTCGAGTGCAATATTGTATTAGCGATTTCATTTATAAAAGGTGGCCTTCTTTAACAATCGATAGGTATAATATTAAGTTTGTTTAATTAAAATAATTTTCTAAATAATAGTAAATTATATTTAAAATAGATGTGATATTAAATTTCGCAGGTTATTTCGGCAGGAAATGAATTCACGTGGTGATAACTGATAGTGAAATCGAAAATAATTGAAACTGAAGTAATATGTAAATAGTGAATAATGAAAACTGACACATGGACAGTTGAGCACCGTAGATTTACATTGCACACCTTGCACTGGTCAGTAGTAATAAGTAGAATACCAATGTCTGGTTAACTTTAGAATTACTCTTGTGAAATTCAAATGTAATATAAAATTCTGAATAAATTCAACTCCTAATTGTAAGAATAATTAGGTAAAAGCATCATACCTACAGTTGAGAATGATAGCTGAACACTGTACAAAAAATTTCTGTTTACCAATTACCCATTAATTACCCATTAAATCTATAATTACCGATGCACGGTGCAAATTTTCAAACCGGCAGTTTCAATTGTTTTTCAAACACAGATATTACATTTCGTAATATTAAAAGCTGAAAAGACTTATGTCGTTAAAAATTTAGGAATATTTATACGAATAAAATTTGAATTGAACAGTGCTCAAAATATTACATACTTTGAGAATGATAGTTATAAATATTAAAAATAATTCTGACTTCCTTTGCAAGAAATTCACATTGCACACATATTTCCTACTTAATTTTCTCATTATTCATTATTGCAACACCAAGTATGTACTCTTTTAGTCATGCAAGAAAAGTTCCTTACTTCTAACATCATAAATTGAAATTTCGAGGTAAAAGTAAACCGAGTTCTCGTTTCTTTTCCATTTAATTTTCTCCATACAGTATATTCTCCACAAGTGTCAGACCGCAAGGAAGCTAAACCTGACACTCGTAGAGTCAGGGACTACGTTTTCGAGCCTCGCGCCCGCCTTTGTAGTTTGCCGAACGTAGACAAGGACAGCGAATAAAAGATAAACATGAAACGTGAATCCAGGCAACCAAGCGATTTAAATATCAACTTTTTTAATGGTACGTTTTTTTATCCCGAAATTTTTCTTAACATATTGATGAGATTTTTCTGATGAAAATGACATAAAACACGACATAATTTGAACAACATTTACTTATTAACACGTTCACTGTCACGCCAGATTTACAGGTTGCTGTCAGGCGGCCACAAGAAAATACATTTTAAGCATAGGATTACAGTATTATGCTTTATAATTTTTTTTTTCAATTGAAAATAATGTCTAGCTAGCTATGACGTTCAAAATTTTTAGTTGACAACATTTATTTTATTTTAATTATTCTAAATATTTGAGGCACTCCAGTCACTGATGACCACCATGGCCATATCGAGGAAACAATCTAACGTTAAAACTTGTTGAGTGATTAATTTAATTTCAGAATATATCATTTTAGCGAGCCACCGTTAGGTTGCCAATTGTTTATCACATAGAGTCGGCCTACTTCCTCGTAAAAAAAAAAAACATCTGGGTTAACATCGTGGCAAGGCCGGGTGTCTTCTAAATTATGCAGGGCGATGACCTTTGTCCTCGTGTTCGCTTCTATTTATTTTCATAAAACATACCGTTATGCACAAATGAGCGTATTACAGTGCTCTCTCGAACAACGTGGTATCTCGATTATAAATCGGTAATTTTATTTCTCGACCAATATTTCTTCCTCACATTTTTCACTCGCACGAGAGTTCTCTCGAGAACACGCTACGTGTTTGCGAAGCAACTGTCGACAGCAATACGATTTCGTATCCAATCGAGGGAAAGTCGCAATATATCAACTCTCAGAGAGTTGAGAGATACTCTCAGACAGTCACTCTCAGACGCACTGTTCACTCGCGATAGATACTCTCGAGAGCAACTCGCGATAGCTTTACTCTAGCTTTGTTTTCCTCGATGAACGTACAACGACCCTGGCTCGCGTTTCTTATGTTTGGCTCGCAAGAAATATCACGAGTTCTAAGAAGTTAAGGCCTAAAATTTTTCCCAGAACAGTTGCGAGCGTACAGCGATCAGAAATCGGGCAGGACGACACGTCCTCAGTCAGTGTTTACGAGACAGTCGAACGAGCGCGTCGAAGAACGACGCTTATACCGTGCGACCGTAGGCTTGTAGAGAATACAGGGCTCCCTCGAACAAGGCGATTTCGATTATACGCGGATTTCCAAAAAATTTACGTAGTTAGCGTACCTTTACAATTTCCCTTATCACGACGAATTAGATAGGTTAGGTTAGATAATGCGTATTCGTTCGCGTGAACTAATTCCTCATCAATTATCGCTGCGTACAAGATGCACCGACACCGGATTCAAGTACACAACGAACAGCCGAACTTGGGAGAAGAATCAAACGATCAGTGTGTTCCTGTGAGCTGCATAGCTGCAGTTTCGCAGTATGTATATGCGTGAATAATGTAATTAGATAATAAGTATGTATGTATATAATTGAATATAAAGGAGGACATACGCATTACCGATTAGATTAATTATTGCTGTAATTTCGTTTTATTGCATCCTAAGTTTATTTTTGTCGTAGTAAGATGTGTTATAGTTATGAAACCACAACAAATCAGTTTCTTACCGTTTTTCCCATTTTCTGGGGAAACATTGTTTTTCAATAGGCTTTTAAACGCGACATACTTCGTTTGTTATTATTTTAACAACAATATATGGGAATTGAAAATATTGAGGTGGTTTTATGGTTATAACACACAGTGTATATTCGTATAAATATATGCACATGCACCGGAAGTGTATAAATGTACTTCAGTTTTTCGTGAAGGAGAGCGGTGGTTCTTAATTACGCGAATTTGCATCTACGAGGACAGTCGACTTCCCTAATTCTTGCGTCGTTCGAAGAAACACTATTTTCTGTTGCGAATTTTTATATACTGCAATTTCAATTCTAATAATATATATTTTAGGAGTTTATAATTTAGCAATTATCTAGGTCTATTTATTAGAATCAGAATTTTTATATACTGCAATTTGAATTTGAATAATTTATGTTTCAGGAGTTTATAATTTAGCGATTATCTAGGTCTGTTTATTAGAACCAGGATCGTCATGTTAGCATTATTGTTAACTGTATCTAATATTGTTGGTTTTAGTTGAAACATTTCTCTCGTATTTCTTATCTCTTGATACAAATCCTATATCTAATCTTCTTTTTTTTTTCTACGTTTCAGGGTGTCACGCGGTGATTGTGTAAATGTAGCTCGCGAAAGTGTAACGGTATCGGTAGTGAATAATTTTTTTCGTGATACCCTCGAAATTTTCGAGGGCTACACCGTAATAATCACGAAGGAGTTTTCCAATTTGGAGGACGCGTTGCGCACAATGAACGAACCAGATCCTTGCTTACCGCTGATTCTACCACCAAGATATCGACTTCGTGATCTCATCTTGGGGGACTATGCCTTTAACGACGACGGAGAACGGTGAGTGAATTTTCCGATCCATATATTTTTCCACAAACGTGCGACATAATGAACGTGAACGTGTTCATATCGTGGTGTACGTGTATACTCGTAAAATTTCGCGAATAGGAAGGTGTTTATCTGATAAATATGTGCTTAGAGTTGAGGTGGGTGAGGAACGTCGTTACACTGTTTTCACCTCAATTTATTCAAGTATAAGTGTATTAGTAAACTTACTGACTCTTGTAGAGAATTTACTGTACTTTGTCCAGTTTGGTGGAGAATATCGTTTAAATGCAATGGAAGTTTACCTGTGTTTTTCTGAATTTCAAAAATTCAGGCAGAATTGTAATTTATCAATTTTCACAATTTTGTTATAAATTTATACTTCCGACAATTTGTTATAACATTGCATATAACAATTTATACGTTCTCACTATACAAACTCTATTTCTTCGAGAGAGAAAAATCATTTCGATAAGTACTAGTTGTACTTTGTCCAGTTTTGTGGAGAGAACGTATAATATAATTTATTTCATGGTATTGTAACAAGCAAACGTTGAATACATTTTTGATTCGTGTAAAAAGAATTATTTAACACGATAAATTTAGCTGTACTATGGTTATTTTTAATCTACGACCACAGGTCAACCTGATTTTTAACCCTTAGCAAATTAATTAAACCACCAGTAAGTAACAAGGACATTGAAACGTAGTTATCCATTGAAGAAAGTTATAGAAACGTATAAATGATTCTATGTAGCGTTATAATAGATTGTTGCAAGTAATAAATTAAGAACAGAAATTTCCCGCGAAAAGTAATCGGTTTCCCGCGAAAAATAGTCGATTCCCGCCTGACCTAACCGACGATTTTGCTAATGACTTTGGGGAGAGGGTACCGCAGGTATATAAGGACCCGCTGATGTCCCGCGAATTTATTCACCCTTTATACTGGGCCATAGACACTTCGCGGCGTATTTTGACCTGAAGGTTCTGAGATGAGAATAGAGTGGTCGGGGGCTACTAGCTAGCCTATGTCCACCCTGTACACACTCAGCCTTCTTGTAACACTTGTATACATTAGAATCAATTAGAATTTCAATACAATAGACTGAATAACAATTCATTTTAACTAATACCTATTAGAAATTTTCCTTTTAAAACAAATATAAATCATTTTACCAATTACTGGTACTTGCTAGACATTTAATCGGTTCCTTTAAATACAATCAAATAATTTCTTCAATTATCGATACTGACTTGGAATACTCCGCTTCGAATAAAATATTTCGAAATTATGTTGAAGGTTTAGGGAAATAAACATTTGAATTTTAGTCATCGTTCTTCTTCAGACTTGTCGAATAGGATATTGAAATCACTTTGAGAGGTTGCTTTTTCGTTACAGCATAACAATCAATATGTACTTTTCTTCCAGCAATCGTTTTCTTCGGAAACTCATATTGAGTATTATTTACAAAGATTGTTGTACATTAGTGTTTAATAAAAAT
>NW_017100227.1:351333-373052 GCF_001263275.1 Habropoda laboriosa | reverse complement strand
TACCCAATTGTAACCGGAAAAATAGTCCGCGTAAAATTCCAACGAAACTTTCGGCCGTTCCCAAAAACTGACTACCGACATTGCAAACGGATCGGAGGAACGTGTAGGAAAATTTGTGCCAATGGATCGTTCACGTGTGTGTCCAAATCCACGCGTGATCTCGTTGAACGAAACGGTCACGGCGAGCAACTCTCCCTTCCCATCCCCCGTTGAACAACCGCGGACTCGACAGCTTTACTCAGTGCGGTGCTCATTGCTCCATTACTAATTTCCGCCCTCGGCCATGCACACTGCTCTACACGCTCGATCGTCGTTCACGCTCGCACACATACGCGCCGCAGATAATGCGTCCACCTACAAACCAATCTATTAGGCGCCATCTCTTTGACTGCTCACTTACATCGGCCTGCCTCCCGCCTCTCTCCTCGTCGGCGAGACCCAGCTTGGTCACCGGAAGCGCTTCGATGCCGGACACCTACACGCTCCAGCGTATATCTGAAGCATATCGGCCGAGGAACACGCGTCCTATTAAGATCTGCCTTCTGCTCTCTCAACTCTTCGTTGCAACAGAACCGTACCTCTTCGCTGTTTCCATTTTTTTTTCTCGACCAATTAACCCTTTCGTCGCTGTTCTCGGCTAGAGGCGTTTAGAAAGTTTTCATACTTTTGGGAGCTTTTTGCTGCACTTCCCTGATTAATTTTACGTTTTGCACGTTTCAACTTAATTTGACCAGCGAAATTTTTTAACTATACAGTCGAAACGCTGGATTTTGTGCAGATGTGATTGACAGTGCTCGGTGCCCGGGTCTTTTTTGACCCATCGCCTTATTATTTTTTAAAATGATTTTTGCTGTTATTAAATTTGTGGTCTCTTGAGGTTGCTTTGAAAGTTTATGAAAATTGTTGCGCATAAGGTCTTTGGGTCAAAAAAGACCCAAGAACGGAAGAACGCACTAGAACACATACGCGTTAAGGAAAAAAATTCGCTGCAACGAAAGGGTTAAGAAGCTCTGTTTCGCGAGAGTTTCGATAGAAGCCTCGAGAAATTTTTCAAGATTTAATTACATGCTGAAAAGTGACTCGTTGTTTAGCTAACTAATTTTCTGACTCTGAATATTCTGCTACTTAATTTCCTGAATGTTACGCGCTCTTTGTCGCACCAGACCACAGTTTTCCAATTCGCAGTTTTCCAAGTAAAGAAATTCTATTTTCCACTAGAGTTTCGATAGGAGTTTTAGCAATTTTTTGGTGTTTTAATCGCGTGTATGAAGTTCGAAACAAGTGGAATATCTGGTAGGTAAATCTTGCGTTAAAATGTAGCTCGTTACTCAGATAACTAATTTCCTGATTGTGAATATTCTGCTACCTGCTTTCCTGAACGGTGTTTGCATTTGAGCATGTTTCGAGTGGAATAATTTTGAATTCAAATTGGCTGCTACTTTGTTCGCAAAGTGAGTCACATTTTTGAGCTCTGATAAGTTGTGAATTTCGATTTAGCTGCTTTAGCGATAAAATACCGAGGAGGTTGCTTCTTGGCGCTGTTCGTTCAACGCACTTTTGCACTAATTTGCACAGGAAAATATGGAGATTCACGAAATTCGATTAAAGTGTTTCAACATTGAATATTTACAATGAAACTGAAGCAACAATTGACGAAGGTCTAAAATTATCCTTAGAGAACCATGTCGTGCATTTAATATGGCTCCTACAACTGTTTACTGCCATCTTAAAAAATATGAAGATATGTCAGGAGTGTGAACTCAATATTACATTAAATGAAAAACAATGTTACATTACTTTAGTCATAATTTTCATAAAAGTAGCAAAAATGTAATCGTTTAAACGTTCAAATGAGCTAACAGCTGGCAAATCAGACGATCTTTTTAAAGAGGTCACCATCCAGAGACGTCTAAAAATTGTTAAAGTTTACGAATTTTTTTCATAGGTAACCACCATATGAAAAGCTTCAATTTTTCCAGGGGACATAAACGTAACATTCAGCTTTCTTCTCCGATTTTTAAAAAGTATAAATATTAGAAAATGGAGGAAATATTACCTTAGACAAATTATTCGATATTTCTCAATAAACAGTCACAAATTCGATCTTCAATTCGTTCAACTTTACAAGAAAATCTCTTCAGAACTTCAAGACAATCTTTCCATCTTCACTTCATTTTCCACCGGACAAAGCGAGACGAAAGTTTGCGAATCGATAGGAGTGTCAACGATGTTTCCACGGTTCGGAGCAAGCAGTGGCACGATATTCATAGGATCTTCGCGGCAGCTTTGTCAGATGCATCAATCCCGCTGATGATCAGGATATTATCTCCTTCGGTTAATCAAGTTCCATCACGTGCAGAGCGCGTAACGTTCGCTTGGTTCGCGGGCATCGTAATGAAGAAGGATGTTATTCACGGGACGTGAACGTATCATCGTATCACCTAATAACGAACATCCGAGCCGGCTCGATAGCCAGCTGTAGTTCGTCAATGATGCGTCGGAGTGCGAATTGCCGCTGAAATTCATTATTCTCAATTCTCGTAAACAGGCAGTTATAAATTATTCAGGCCGAATACCCGGCCACGTTAGGATGACCTAAGCGGTCGGATAGCCGCTAACTGCCGGTAAATTAGCCAATTGAGGGCTTCGAGTATCCGCGGATATCTTATTACACACTTGCCCAGCCGCAGCCATGGCGCCCGTACGTTCCTACGTGTTCTCTGCACGCGGCCTATGCGCGACACGTAATTCTCTTCCTCCGTGGATCCACCAGTTCCACGAATCAGTTCGACGCCACCGCTGCTTCACACGAATTCGACTCGCTAATTGCCCCGGAACGTTCGTTAATCCAAAACGTTTTCTGTTCTTCTGCCGCTAAACACGCTGATTTCTCCCAGTTCGATCGGTCGCTGGATAATATTTTTTCGTTTGTCCCTTTCTTTCCTTCTTTTACAACCCCGTAAGTTCCTTAGAGTAGCGCGTGGTTGCTGTTTCCGTTGAAATAGGTTGAAAGGTTAAAAAGAAAGTGTTCGACAGAGTGACAAGGAAATAGGTGGCCAAACTTTGGTACCGTGTTCTACAAGATGGAAAAGGGTCACATAAATTTAGGTCCGAAGATATAGAAATTTTTCGATTACGATGGAGTGTTGTTGGAATGTTTGAAACTGGCACCTGTAATATTGCTCTTTTTGAAATTATTGAATTACTTTATGACTTATTGTTAGTGAAAAGAATGAGTTGAATTACATTTTCCGTAAATAAATATCCTTAAGTACTCTAAATACTGTTAAGAGTATCTCTTAACTGACATCATAGCTATTTCTATGGCTGCAAGAAACGAGGTTCATTTCAAAATCATCAAAATGAAACATTCATACGGTCATGCAAAATAAACGACACAATAATGGTAGAATAACGATACGTAGAATAACGGTAGAAAAAGTATCAACGAAAAACCAAACGCATATAATAAAATGCTAAGAAAACAGAAATTCTTAAAGGCACCGACATGTAAACATTTGCATATTTTCCATACATCTCGTTCTTTCGTTCAGTAATACGATATATTACCAAAAAAATCAATTTATGTTACAAAATCTGAACGTAAGACATGAATTTAAAGAAAAAATTAGAATTCCTAAAAATGCGCTTCGATCTCCACGTGGAGAAACGTTGCTCCGCTCCGCCGCTTGCCAAGTAAAAAGGTAACAAAGAGAAATTTCACATGGGAAACATAACTGTAACGATCGAACCATAAAGACGATGTCGTTGTGTCGACTCGCTCGGCTACGCGAACGCCTTATTACAGGATTCGTGCTTTACGCGCGTGAGTCTTTGCTAACGAGGATCGTGAAAGGGAGTAATGACACGGCCGGACGCGGTCGAAAGGCGTCGCTCAACAACAGGCGAATAAATTTGCTTACCGGTTTTCCGAATGATCGCCTTGGTCCTCCACTTGTCGTTTCGAGATCACCTCTCCAGTATTTTTCGACTGTTTAATTAGAATGACAACCGGTGCCATTTACCAAGTACGAATATTAAAGTCACTGTAAAATGTTGGCTTATTAGAAACTCCGAACCTCTCAACGACACAGATGATTAATACGTTACGTGTCCTTTTTTTATCCGTAACAGAGATAACAGGATAAAATGTGACATTTCATGTGCCGTATGGAGGTAAAAGAATTAATTCCATTCGAATTAATATGTACTCTAATTTTTCTGATAATTATATTTTTGTTAAATAACTTGTATATTTTGAGTGGAACGAAGTTTGGTGAAGAATATGGAGTTAAGTGGATGATCTCTAAGCTGAAACTTATGAAACTTAAGGTGTGGTCAAAATTATTGGGACACTTTGACAGTTCTGTTATCACTTTTTGAGAATAGTATGTAATATCTGTTATGCTATATTACAGAAAGTTTAGAATAATTCTTCTAATCTGCCCTAAATTCCAGATTCCAAAGAAACTTCGAATGAAAGTCTCTGTGATTATCAACAAATACAGAAAGAATTCCTAAGGGACTTAATGGTCCATAATAAAATCTAGAAATGTTGCAACTTTCTTGATTACAGAAACGAAGAAACCTATTTATGTCCATAATCAATTGCATGATATGTTTCTGTCTAACAAAGGCACATCCGGAAGTGACAATCACCAATCTTGATGAAACTTTGGTACATAGTAGTTCTCAAAAAAATATTCGACACGTATTTTTCTATATCAGCAATCATCCACGATGAAGAGACGAAAATCTCTCTCAAAGTTGTAAATATATTTGGTCCAATATCTCAAAAACTATCAGAGATGCAAGAATAGCGTAAATTGAAAAATAACAAATAATTTTCACCAAATATGTCAATATTGAGAACGATTTCTACCCCTTCGATACGAACGATTACCAATAAACAAGAAGAATACGTGTCAAATATTCTTTCAGTACAACCGTACACCAAAGTTTCACCAGCATCGGTGATTATCACTTCAGGCCGTCCCCCTGTAAGCAAGAAATTTTTTCAAAAGGCCAGCATTTGTCAGGAAACGTTAACTACACTCAATCCCCGGACGCAAGCGCGTAAATTCCGGTCTGCGTGGAGGGTTGATCCCAAAGCGGCGGAAAGTGAGTGACTAAAGAAGAGGAAAGGATTTTCTCAATCGCGGCAGTGTCGCCAGGACGCGGCGCGTTCTTGTACATCGCTGGGCATAACGTCGCTTAAGTTGAAGGGATGAGCGGGCGCCTGGAAGGACGCCATTATCGTAGCTCAAAAGCGTGCGCCCGCGCGCGCGACAAATCAAATCTCTGCTAAGCGAGTGGAAGAGAAACGAGAAGGGAGGAGGAACAGAGAGAGAGAGAGAAACTGGGGAAAAGAGGAATCATAATGGAGAAACGCTACTGGAATTTCACCAGACGCGTTCGCCACGAACCATTGAACAGTTATCGCTGTCGCTGCGTTCAATGAGTGGATAACCGACTGCAAGAACTTCCGGTTTAATAAACGCTCGGCGAGGATGACCTTTCGCGGATGCATCCTTGAACAACGTTACGCTATTATGGAATAAACGCACCGTCGATGTTCGATATGGCTTGGAAATATAAATGTTCGAAAGAGGCAATGGTAAACAAAACATTTGTGTCGTCGAAATGTGAAATAATCGAGCTCGAAGTGAGTGGTAGGTGAACATTGCTTGTTTTGGTTTTACATTACACAAGGTAGTTTAACTGATGTCGAAATAAGTTTAGAAATACAACAGTGTAGTAAATTCAATTCGTGCAAATATACTGGAAATTATCGAAATTGTAAGTTTCTTTGAATTTTTTGTAGGAATATACAATTGAAAGTGTGAAACTGAGGCGACAGTTTTGTTGTATTAGATTCTTTCGAAACAACCTTCTCTTCTTCTAAGTCAGTAATGGCTTTCCATTATGTACGCTGAAATACAAATGTCTCGAAGGATCGCGAATGAACGTGCTCCCGTAGAAAATTAGCGTTTCATACCTGGAATTTCGATTCGATTTAAAGACCTCATAATTTGGTCACATTAAAAATATTTTTAAATATCTATTTTTCTACTAATCCTCCGAAGTCTACAAAAACTTTTCCTCCAAAATCTACCTACCAAAAGACACTAATTTACCATTCCACGTTGGAACAAATCACGGACAAATACAAACGAACTTTCTGCCTTACAAAAAAATATTCGCCCTTAATTTGAGTCTTTGACTAAACTACTCTCTACCCGAAATCGAAACAGAAGTCACAGTAATCGAGAGAAAGAAACAGAAGGGTGGAGAGGAAGGAGAAGGCGATGGAAGGAACAAAGGGAGAAGAAATGAACTCGTCGAAAAGGGAAGCGGAATAAAAGTCGGCCTGTAACCGCCTTTCGTTCTCAGCGTAGCTACACGAAGCGAAGGAAGGAAAAGGTGACGAGAGAGTGGTCGCGTAGAGGGGGGCGGATATAGAGAAAGACATTTCCCACAGATCAAAGCCGCTATACCCGTCGCGGCTTCACGCGAGCGTAACAGAAGCCAACTGCGTAATTTATAGAAGCCGGAAAGCGGCCGCTTACAAAAACAGTTATAAAAATGACAAGTTTACCATGCGTGCGAGAGGACTCATTGGGGGCTCACTCGGCTAAGCGGTCGAGAGCATTCACTCGACGGACCTGCCGACGAAGACGACGAGATCGTCGTCGTGCGGACGATGTTGCCTCGCGAGCGGCGAGCAAACGGCGCGACGCTTCGCGTAATCGTGACCGACGTGATAATCACCGAGACGAGGCGTCGTCACACCTCGTGCGCCGCGCCGGCTGACCGCTCACTTGCAATTATCGAACGAACAAAGGGCGCGTGCGGACTCCGAGGATTACACATTCTCTCGCGGATCTTCCTTTTCGTCTTACACGGAGCTTGGAACGATTCACGGTCAAGCCTGTGTTCTAGTTCGAATGGGAAAGAAATTTTCGTTTTTCCACGGATTTTTAAACGAGGGTTGCATTTGTTATGTTATAGAGACTCTTGGTACTTTGATTTAGTTTGGAGCTTTGAGGAGAAAATTCGTGTACCATCCGTTGTACACGCGATATGGAAATTGTCGCTTACCTGAACTATACGTAACGACGTTTACGAGTAGTAATGTTGCAATGGTGCGTTTAGACCAAACGAACGAATGCCCGGTCGCGTTCTACTTTGACAAAATTCGAGTCAAAACGAGCGTAAACGAATGGGTGAAGAATTTTTGGAAGTGGGGGCGAATGAGAATTCGTTCGTTTGGTCTAAACACACGTTAAGTACACTCGAGAATAAGAAAGTGCGGAATTCTATCGCGGTTGCAAATAGAAATGTTATTATAGGTGTGCTACGAGGAAGAATTGAACATGATTGGTTATGCTCGAAATTTGTAATAAAGTATGAGTTTTAGATACCACACTGATGGGACAATTTTTACTTTACATTCTATCGCGGTTGCAAATAGAAATGTTATTATAGGTGTGCTACGAGGAAGAATTGAACATGAGTGGTTATGCTCGAAATTTGTAATAAAGTATGAGTTTTAGATACCACACTGATGGGACAATTTTTACTTTATTTCACCCCTTCTGTTACTTTACTTAACATTTTGAAGACGATACAGCATGATTCGTACAGAGTGACCTATTTTCAAGTTTACTTGACTAAATACGCGTTTTACTTTATTGGACCCCTTCTATTACTTAGTTTTACACTTTGAAGACGATACAGGCTGAGTTATACAGAGTGACCCATTTTAACGTATAATTGGAAAATTTGATTGTAGATGTGTTACATTGATGAATTGAACATAAGGGAGACCTGACGGTTTACCGGACTAAATATGCCTTTTACACACTGTATCAATGTGACAATTTTCCATAACTACCCAGTGTAACTTATACAGAGTGACCCATTTTAATACACAAATGCTTCCATTTCGAAAACTACGTTGAATTGGAAAACTTGCAATCTAAGTGCTACACATTCCCTATAGAACCATAGTGTTTATCTCGACACCAGCCTCCCAAAAAAACAAAAAAAAACGAAAAGAATGTTTCATAAATACCTACATCTATCTTCAGCAGTGCTCGCAAAACTAACAAGCGAACACTGCACGCGTACCATGTAGTACTATGTAGCCAACATCGTTACTTTTCATTCCGAAACATTCGATGCATTCCACTCTGGCGCAATTAATAATGGAGGTCGCAAGGGATACATCGTAATTCTCGAAATGGCATTTAATATTAGAAAATCGTTTGAAGTCCGTACGCCGGACGTTCCCTGCACTATTTCACTCAGACATCGTCAACGTATATTTTCTCCCCGCGATAGTACGAGTTTACTTCTCATTCGACAAATTATTGCCGACGCAAACGGTCCGGCCCGTACATCGTCTAAACGACGACGTCAACGACACCGGCATGAGCATCATGAGCCACGAGACGGAACACTCGCTTACAATTATTACCCGTCTAACATGAACTCCGTAGCATTTCCAACGACCGTGGGAAATTTGTATTAATCAGGCCCTTTCCAGCGTTCACAGTTTACCAGAAAAGCGGAACCACCACCTAAACCCACCTCTTTCGAATAGAGAACACCGTTCAGATTTTCGATCAAAGCGATCTCCGAGAAAAGCGTTCGTCAGCTATTAATACCGAAAGAGTTGGATGCAGCAGAGTGGCGAAAAAGGATGTAGAAGAAGGGTGAAATGGTTCGAGAAACGTTTGCATCGGCGTGACCGTCGCGAGAGTCGCATACCATTTCTAATAGTGAAATAACTCAAATAATTCAAAAGGAGTTATGCGAATGCCTTATCGTCCTGACGCTTTGAATTACCCGCCGGGACGATGCCGGTTCGGGAGAATGGACGAGGCGGAGGCGGCCACGCCGGCTCGCTGGTGGGAGCGTATATTTAGAATGATCTATGCCTTCGTTTGATTCCGAAGATTGCGCTCTCGCGACACCGAGAAACCGAGAGTCTTAACGGGATCTGGTTACGGGCTTGACGCCACGTGTTTTCGGATTCCTGGCTTCGTCCTGGACGCGATATCGCTAACATGGATCTACCTTCTCGGCTCCCTTCTTTCAACTTCGTTGACAGACTGGGCCGTCCAGTTCATGCCGATCCAGATTCCACGCTTTTTTCCCCTCTCATCCACCTCTCTCCTTTCCTCTCAAGAGAGAGAGAGAGGCTGAGAAAATTTGGACGTCGATGCTCCAAGAGTTTGGAAACAAATGCCCCCGCGACGAGTTGCTCCAGCGAGTTTCTTCGATTTGGGGTCAAACTTACCGATTCACGATGTACAACGTGTAGCGTAAGAATCGAGAATAAAAGTGGAATTTCGTTGAGGCGAATAGAGAGGAAAGTTAGGTTCACAGACCTGAGCTATCAATAATTTGAAAATGAATTCTTCCACGGTTCTTGAATTCTGACAAGGCTGAAATTAGACAGCGATTAAAGCGAATGTTCGTCAAAGTCCAATTCGAAGCTGGTCCGTTAGAAATTATTACCGTTCATTGTTCTTCCTTTTCGACAGATCATAAATCGAAGTCGATCACGGTTTTCCGGAAATACTGAGCCAGCTCCGTCCGACAAATCTGTCAGTAATTTTCGCGTTGATTCTAATTGAATTCTCTCGGCAGAATATGACGTGGAACAGGACAATTAATAAGAATTAAACTGACAGGGTGGATCTAATTACAACAGCTTGGATTTTCTCGTATTTTTCGATCGGGCCGATCGAATTATTACGAAGGAGTTTCCGTGGAAATTCGAGAGAAACGTTCGATGTGGTACGTCAATCCGTGGAATTTTTGTTTCCTTCTCAAAATACAGCGGAATGTCGTTAACCATTCTTCAAACCTCACGAATTTCGTTCGAATTGTCGCGATATCATCGCTACACTCGAGGGTCTTTTTTTTTTCTTTTCTCTTTCTTTGGCTATCTCGACATCTTAATGTTCGATTTCTCGACTGGAAATTATACCAGAAATAGTATTTCTACGAGGATTACTTTTCTTTCTCACGCCTTGTCCTAAAATCAGCTCTGTTATAATGGGACACATTGAAAACCTGGGAAAAATTGACCTCAATTTACAATTCATCACACATACGCGACGATTAGTGAATAAACGAATAAATAAACAATTCCTAAAAACAGAAGAAAAAATTACACTAAAGGTGACAGCTTTATGAAATGTGTTTAGTCCTTTGCAATACGAAGTCACGTCACATCTAATTTTTTTAATAATCTACAACCTCTCTCTTTCCTAAATAAATATCAATCCTCCCACAAAGCTGCCCCTCGCACCTGATGCGAGTGCAAATGAAATTACAGTATAGTAAAAAGGAGAATAGTGTAACTTGACCTCCTCAAATCTCACAAACAGCAATTTCATCGCGTATACAAAACGAGTTAACCCTTCGGTTGACCAGTGGGACACATTGAAAACCTGGAAAAAATTCATCACACACACACGCAATAATTACTAAATAAATAAATACAAAATTCACAAAAGAAGAAAAAAAGAATGCAATCAGGAAAGGGTTAAAAAATTCCGCGAAGCTTCGACGAGGCAGAATTCAGGCATTGATACAAAAATGCGTCGACAATAGGGTAAAAGCGAGCACGTGTGCCCAAGTGTACAGTCACGAGAAGGAAAATAATCGTTGGAGGGTTGGGGAGGGGAGGGCGGTTGCGCGGCTCGGTCTCGATGAAAAGAGGCGAGGAGGAGCGACGGGGGTGAGGGAGGGGCGATAGGGGGTGGGGAGGGGAGGGAAGGAAGCCGCGGCGTCGTGCACGACGGACCACGATCAAGATCGCTGGATCTAAGTTGGAGGGCTGGCGTTCATTCGACGCGCTACATTTATCGAGTGATCTTACCGAGTTTTCCGACCCCTACCCGGGCGAATCTCCTTGGTCGATGTGTAGTTCCGCGGCTCGATAATGCGGTCGATCCTCCCCGTGTGCGCGCATTTGCACGCGTGTGTACGAGCGCGTGCATCTTGCCGAACAATGGCTGCACCGAGTAGCCGTTGTGCGTGAGCAAGCGCAAGCCAGCGTCGGCCGCCGCCTGTATGATTCAGATGATGTGCGCCCTGCCTGCATACAACGCCGGCGCTCATTAACGCTTATCAATAATTACGTTTCTACATTTATCGCGTAACAAGGCGAGCCCAAGTCTCGTCATTAAATGGTGTTCCCGGCACCGGGCCGCACTATAAGGACACGGTCTACTTGCTTCGACCTCGGCCGATTCGCGTCTTCGAAGCCGCGCGCCGCGCCGCTCGCTATCCGCTACACGTGGACGATGATGGATCACTCGGGTTTTGGAAAAACTCGGGAACAGTATTACGCCTGACGTCTCCAACGGCTGGATTCCTCTGTTCGGCGATCGTTCGCGTGACCGATGGCGGTGTTAATATCGAAAGAACGACCGCCTTTCGGAGGGATTCAAGCCTGGCAGTTTGTTTTTTTTTTTTTAATTAGGACACGGTTAGGAAATGATCGTTTTGTGACCCTCCTCTGATTTTTGCGAGTGCTTCGATCAGTTTGGAGGAAAATTTCGTTTTTAATTTTAGGAAGAAACGAAATACTGGCTGTGTATTCTTATTCCGAGATAATTTCACTTCCTTTCTCGTTTCATCGTTAATCACGGAATACGAAAAAGTTAGGTTAGGTTCGTAGGGAAACCCATGGGACACCCTGTATATTAGATCAATAGAAAAGTTTTCAGCACTCGATATGGTAATGTTAAACGTCCAAGTATTTGCCTAAAATTCGGATATCCAGTAATTTTGGAAATTCGATGGAAAATACGAATTAGAGGAGAAAACGAGAAAAACTGAAACAATGGTACGGAAAAGATGTGAGTGAAGAACGAAACAACCTAAATTCTACGCAAGAACTATTTAGTTATCCGAAGGTGAATAAAGGAGTTTAACAATTAGAAATTTCTATGTTTGCAACTAAGGAAAAAGCTACTTTTATTAGAGCGTATAGGTTAGACTCCTGGCGCGGAGAGGAAGATTGAAGAGGGAACTCGTGGAAGAATTATTCGTACACGCTTCTATAGCCCAATTATGACCAATATCGAGCAGAAGCGTGAAAGCAGTCAGCGATAAAATTCTCGAACGGCTCCAAGCATTAATTAGACCGATTCAATTCTAGATATACAAACTATTTTCGTGGTTACTTCATTGCTGAATCGTTGAAGCCGGCGATAATGCCAGCGATTAGTCGAGCTTGAACAAAAGCGGTAGGAATTACATATCTCTTTATGGAAGCCGGATGTTGCTTTCCTTAATAATTCTGTCTTCTACACGCCGTTTCTTTCGTGAAAACTGCAAATAACCGGGAAGTAGATGCTATTTCCTATAACGTGGCTGCACGAACATTACGCCCAATGGAAAAGTAAACCCGACGAATATTTCTTAAATTCTCATCGGTACCTCGGTTCTCCTCCACCTCCGTTCCTTCCTCTCTTCTCCTCTATATACATACGTAAAGTAGAACGTTTGGCTGCCAAGTTTCACGGTTTTTCCTGTCCAATCGAAAGTGCGGTCACGTCGAAACAACGAGTGACGAGCGATTCCAGATGCACCCTTGCGCGCCCAAGTGCATTACCTCTGCAAGATGAAACCGATAAGATCGAAGCCAGCCGCCTAATGAATGCTATGGCTCGCGCATTAACGCTGTATACGCGATTAATATCGTCTTCGGGTTGGGTGGAAAAGTTATGCCCGTTAGCGACGGCTGTTTAAGTGGCCGGTGTCTTACAATGTTGCTTCATTACGAGCGATATATTACATTTCATAGCGCGGTCGGTTCGCCTCGCGCGATCATTATGCGTCTGCAACAAAAGCTCGCGTGATTCATTACCGGGCACGCTTTGTACGCGGCTTCGAAATATTCTGAATACGATTCTAATCTACACGTTCGATGGCCGATCACAGACTCGCCAACCGTTCAATCCTTCGGATGCACCTTCTCGTAACGTTTCAATCATTTCGTACCTTCAATGTTATTCCTCGTTCGGTGTAAAAGTTTCTGCAGTGGTGAAATTATTTCGGTACAAGTGGGATTCGACAGACTGCGAATAGCTTTGCGATTTAACTTTCGGAGTAGAAGTGGAACTGTTGGATCTTCTTTGGATGTACGTATAATAGAATCGTACGTGGTTTAGATCGCTATTAGAACTGGGTACTGTTGAGTATAGAAATTATCGAGGTAAGAAGTGATATCTACCTGGAGGGTCGAAGAACAGACAGCTTTAAGAATATTTTTCTAATTGTAATTACTCCATCGTTAAACGTACCTACGCTCCTATTTTTCGAAGTAAAATCATTTTTGAAAATCATTTTAAAAGAAATATTGAGAAAAGTAAGATCTCCTTCTGAAACGTTGCTCTGGGTCAAAATTGACCCGGCGTCCGGGGTGCGCGATGGTCGAAGCTCGATAAAACTTGAAGAAGAGAAAGGCACGAGTGAATTTCCCAAGAATGTGTAAATTACGTGTGAAATCGCATCTTAAATCTAATATGGCAACAAGGGCAGGGTGTATAAAGCAGCGAAACGCCTGAAGCGTTGATCAAAAATTTGTCGGCGAGGCTCGCGCAGGCTGGCGTGAAAATCTGCCCAGATCGATTGGATCTTGATTTTCCAGGCTAATTATCCGGCTTTATCACGAAAATGACGTTAATGGCCGCCGAGACGAGCTTCTCTAAGGGGATGTGTCAGTGGATTCTGGTGCGACGAGGCCCGGAGGAGACGTCGGAAGGGAAATGGGGGCTGTTTTGCCCGGTATATTAATTTAATTCTTTGGATACTCGATAGATGGTGGAAAGAGAGAGAGAGAGAGTACGGCCGGCTGGGCTGGCTGGAGGTTGGTCTCGTCGAGTTTGAATATTCATAGGAAAGAGGGAATAGAGATCGGGTGTAATAGAATTTAAATTAAGGAAGGGAGGTCGGCCGAAACTGTATGGAGAGTTCCATAATATGATAATGCTCGTCCTATCGATATATTCCTGCAGAAGACTGGCCCGCCGGGAGCTGAAAATACCTTCAGAAATTGTCGTTCCGTCGATTGACCGACCGTCCTACCGTGGAAACTGATTATGGCTGCCGCTAACCCCCGCGTTAATCGCCACGCTAAACCCTGCCGACGTTTTCACGTCCATCCTGTATATATATTCTTACCGCGTGATCTGAAGTTCAATGCGTTCATTTTCCCGGAGGATCCCCTCGAAATTATACTGTCCTTTGGAAAATCTCCAATTCGACTTTTGCTACGGAACGCCGTCCGTCAAACGTAGTCCTCTGTAACGCTATGCGACATTAATAATTACAATTATTCTAGTTTTTTGTAATAATTATCCAGTATATTTATTTCTGCTTCTCCTATCAAAATGTAAAATTCCAATCAACCGTAGTTTTTCTTCTCGTGAACGAGGGAAAATCAGGTTACAAAAGGGTAAATTGCTGACTGAAGTAATGATACACTCAGGGCTTGTTCATATTTAAGTTATTCGGAAATAATGAGTGGTTTGGTAAATTTGTAGCTTGACTTTAATTATAGAACGAAAAAGGATTTCTACTAACTTTGACGCACAGTCAAAAATATTTATGCAGAGATTTATAATAGCAGTATCAGAAAGAGGTATTTCTCTGCATGTTGCTGGAAAACAGGAACAAGTCGAAAAAGCAAAGTTACGATCGCAAAACATATGTACAAGGTGGACCAAAAGTCAGACATAAAATTAGAAATAAGTCTGAAAGGAAATCGATGCGTGAAATAACGAAGAGATTTAAACGTACGTCAGAGCATAACGTGCAATCATCGATGAAAAACTTAATTCGCCAAATAACTATTGCCGCATGCTCCTCTGTATTCATCTTAAGGGTTCGCAAGGAAGAAAAAACCACGTATAAATTAAACAATTTTCATTAAAGTAGCACACGACTTTTGGTCCACTCTGTGCATACACATACACTACCGGCCGAAAATTTGGAATCACCTCCCAATTTTCATCAGCACTGAATCTGCTACTAATTTTTCATAGACTTGATATTGATATTACGGAGATAAATAGCAATTTATCTCATATCGATTGATTTGAATGATACAAAATTCGTTAAAAAATTCTTAAAGCTGTTGACTTTTTTCTGGGAATTTTTCTCTAACTTGCAATGCACAGTGATTCCAAACTTTTGGCCGGTAGTGTATGTGCGAATGATCGGTAGAACCGGGAAGCAGAGGTGCATACTCGGTTGGAGTCGCCGCAGTCGCACAAGTTAACAAGGTTAAACACCTCAGCTGTGTTAACGGGAACATTAACACTCCACGACCATTATGATTAGAGACGTCTCGAGCGAAGGACTCCGACGTCGGGACGACGCGCCGGCGTGAGCTCCGTAAGCGGGCTGAGAGGAGGGATGAGGGTGGGGAACAGGATGGTCAGAAAGTAAGAGGTTCAAGGTGGAAAAGGTGAACTTTAACTTTGGAGCCGCGTTAAAAGTTCCCTGAGTAGGTGGATATGCCAGACGGTGGTTATTTCTTTGAGATCTGCTTGTAGAGCTGTCCTCTGTCTCGGCGATAGGGAAAAGTCACGAAAACGAATGTAAGTCTTGAAGGAAGCACAACTCGGATAAGTAAGAAAAACTGGATTAAGTTGTTTCCATCTTTTCTGCCTTTTATTCACAGACAACCATTGAATTGATTTAAAGTTTCTGTTTTTTTTTTTTTTTCTTTTTTTAGTACAAATTCCGACGGAATTTTTTAAACATCCTTCTTAATTGGATAAGACATTTTTCCATTCTCGTTCCTGAATGCTTTATCATTGAGAAAATTTTAGTGACAATCTGAAGGTGAAAAATGAACACTGCCATTTGGGATTTCAGTTGCAATCAACTGAATTGCATTTTCAATTACAGATCACTTAATGCTGTGTAATCAAAAATTTCTAGCATAAGCGACTGTGTAATTAAGCCCAAATTTCCTGCCAACGTAACATTTTGAAAATATCTGGATTTTTGCTCGATAGATACGATGTTTCTTCCTCACTATTATCTCCTTGTTAAATATTAAAAGTGCGTCATTTTAGACAAAAAAAAACAAGCTGCAAATTACATAATTTTACTTCGTAACATGTAAATATTGTATTGAAGTTACACATTGTGTTGCAATAGCTGTAACCAATATTTAAAGTACTCAATATTTGAGTTACTATCAATCTCAATTCAAATAAAACTTTGCACGTTGCCATAGAACAGCATTCAGCATTCAAAATGTTATTCGATATATAATTGTGTTCATCTACCATTTACTTTCTCGAATGTATTAAATCGACACTTATTTCAAATACAATTAATTTCAGATTCAGTCAGTATCGAACCGCATATACAAAATATCCACCTACTCTTCGAAAAACAACTGCGTTCATCCCCAACTGCCCGTTCGAAACACTCATTATCCCCAACTCTGTCACACCTCACCACCTAACAAAACATCGATCCTCGAAATACGTTGAGGTCGCGCCGAAACTTTCCCAGAGCTTCCTTTCTAACAGCTAAATCATCTCTGGCTCGGTCACACGCCAGCTCCTCCCGCGACACAGGTAAGTAACTCGAGCAGGAAGTAGCTGTATCGTGCGGAAAAGTGACTGCAAAGTTTACCTCGAAGCGACAATCAGTTAAATAGTTTCCTGCATGGCGCGGTTGGCGCGAAACGCGCGGAGCGTCTAGGAGGCAGCCCGAGGAGGAGTAGATAGGCTAGACCGATAAGCGAAATAAAAGTTATACTCCTCATTGTTCGCGGCAGCTTCTAATTACGCGCGTGAACCAGCGTAGCTGCGCGTCTATCGCAACAGCGTCGCCCCGGTGCATCGGATTTTCGCATGTGCAATCCGGATCCTGCTCGAGTTTCCTCGTATCGTGATAGGAATCGACGCGGGAGCAGCCATAGCTTATTCAGGTAACGTGCAATCTCCACTGGAATGAGGTAATCGGTGCCGTGGAATGTGTAGCAATGGATTTTTCATGTCGATAGATTTCTCGAGAAGTGCAACAACTATTTCATTGCCCCTGATCGAAACTTCTATAGTGTATTTGAGTCGCACTTTTCCTTCGTACAATAGTTCCGATGCTAATTATCTCCCTAATCGCAGCCAACGAATCGTTGTTCTAGAACAACAGTTCTGTTCAAGTATCTCCCGCTAAATCGTGACAAACTTTTTCGTATTTTCGAAAGCTAGAGAAACTGGACACACCGTACACAAATTACTTTCTACGTCGTGCAATATTTGATCGAGAAATCGAGCTCTTAAGGGGTTACACCACCCTGATGCGTCCAAAAACAGGAAAACTTTGGGAATTTTTTTCACACGTAAACACTAAACATTTCTACTTTTTAAAAATTCCAGAAAGAGGCTGAAAGTTACATTTGCATCTTCCAAAAGAATTGAAACTTTTCATTTAATAGTAACCTGTAAAAAAAATTCCCAAACATTACCCATTTGTAGACGCCTCGGAGTGGTGCACCCCCTTAAACAACGACCATACTCATGAATTACTCGGCGTAATAGAAAACAGAGATATCCATGGTCAGCGAATATTACTACATTCGCCATCCCTAAGCAGAGTTGGCCGTAAGAGTGTCCGTGATAAAACGCAGCCCCTGCCACATCGGCCACAAGTGGCATTAATTTTTCTCCTCCAGCTGTGGACTAGGACGGTGCGGCAGGGTCTCTAGAACGGTTGGTTCTGACTCGAGGCTCGTTATCAAACGCGCATCGCGGCCCGCGTGCAGCCAGATCGAGTAGAGGTGTACGAAGAATTCTCGTCCGCGGAACGAGCGTACCAAATCCCGTGACGTGGCTGAGACGTTTCCACGGAGGTCCTGAATGATTTACCGGGACTCGTTGTAAAACGGTACCGCCGTTCCACGCACGGGAGACACAAGAGGACTCTGATTATCATTCGAGATTGTCCGCAACAAAGGGCTCCTCTCTGTTCGCGGTAAAAGGGCCTCGAGATTTAGATATTTATAAAGGAAGAAACTCCAAATGGAAGAAACCTGCCCCGTCGTCGTCCTGACTCGATCATCAGGTTTATTGTGGCAAGATCTTCTTGAATCAGCCAGTACCACGAGCTGAGAGATATCTGTGTTAATCCAGTCGAGATACGAGAGAACGAAAACGGAGAAATTTCTATACAAATTTTCGATTACTCCCTTCCCTTGTAACATTAGTGAGAAAAATTAATTTTAAGATTAGCTTAGGTTTTAATTTATGAAACTGAAGGTTAACAGGTGTGTCATACATTCGCTTTTCTCACCTAATACAGTACTGAAACGGTAAATACCTCACTGTTGGATGCACAATGAGAAGAAAAAGTGCAAGTCAAGGGGTTGAAGCGTATAGAGTACTGAAAAAGGGGAATGAAAATGCTTCACACGGTGTAAACAGTGAAAAGCTCAGATACCGAAAGCACAGATGCATAGTCAGCAAAACAAATCGCAAACCAAGGGGTTAAACGAGAATATTCATCTCTCGGAGAATATTCTTTCCCACCTGACCATCTTGACAATCATCATTCGATCGAATCCTCCTATTCCTACCCGTAAAATCAATGACACTTAACACTGTCATCAGCTGGAAGGGCAGTAACGCAGGCACAGCGCCAAAAGATGCTCCCCACCCGACGATCTACAGGGTGAAACGAAAGACGGGCCGAGAAGGTACGATAGTCGCAAAACCCTGGAAGGCATTGGCGTTATTTTAATCAGGAAATATAATGATCGCCGTAGTCGTCGCAGGAAGAAGACAAGAAGAGCGGGAGGTGGGGGGTGGGATTGAAGGAGGGAAAACGGGCTGGCTTGCAAACGCAGGTTGCCGCGCATTTGTTACAGGCCGATAGCAATTGTTTCCCCTATCTGCTAGCTCCACAGCGACACTGCAGCCCACTGTTTGGTTGGTTGCACTGTCTACCTTGGTCGTGGTGCACGTGAACGCGTGTGCGACGTGTACCTGCTTGCAGGCCTGTCGATGTGCATCGGCGAGAGTGTGCTCTTATGTAACCACCCCCATGATGCTACCCATATAGATTCTATTCTATTGGTACATACGGTAATGCTTGGCTGGCATTGGTACAGCCTGACTGCAAAGCCCCGATTCCTCCGGTGGCTGCAACACCGTTCCTTCCTTTTAGAACCTTATCGCTATAGATATCTAACGTGTTCGCGGTCTAGCGTGAAAATTAGCTGACAACCTCTGCCAGGTCAGCTACCCCTGATACCAGAAAACGCACCTTTCGATTCTCGAGATGCGATGGAATTGTGAGATCGGCAGACCCATTCTCACGCCTAACCTCACGGAAATTAACGATTTCTACGGAAACTCTAACAGTGTTCGAAGCTCCTTTCGATATCCGCGATGCGATAGAATTGACAATCGCGGGATCGATAGATTCACGATTTCTACTTTCCCTCACCTCCACCTCTGTCCAGGGCATTTCCGGTACCAGCAATTACAGAAATTCGCGTAGCCATTCGGTCACGTGACGATCGTCAGGGTAGATTCCGTCGCAGATAGAGGAGTCCCGTCTGTCGCGAGATTGAGTTCGACTCATCTCGAAATGCTTGTAGCGACTATCCTATTCGTACATAGCCGACTGGTGCGACAGATACATAGACGTTCAGCGGCCGGGAGGAACGTGGGAGAAGCTCGTCGTCGTTGGATAGGAGTGGGGGCGGGCGGGCGAGAGAGACGAAGAAAAGACAGAAGAGCGGCGGGCGGAGGAGAGGTGGGACTCATGTACGGCGTGTATCTATTTGCAGACACAGATAAACACGGACAGAACCAACACCCCGATACACCGGGACAGAGCGAGAGTGTTCTTATAGTGGAACTTATTGATCCAACAAAACTCATTTCAAGATACAGTGCGAAGTCTCCAAGATACTGCTCTCCTACTTCCAACCCTCCCTCCTGCCCCTCCTCTTCTTCGTCCAGCACCTTCCGCGCCGTTCGACGCCCCCAACCGCGCGCTCCTGTGTCGTACATCCAAGACGTTCGTTCTACACGTGCACGGTGTCCGATTAATGCGTACCAACGTGGAAAAAATATATACCAAATTTTCTACGTGCAGGTGAGATTTTTGCGTGCGCGACGAATCGACGTGTGGATGGAGGTGCGCGTCGCAGGATGGAACGCTTATCTACGCTCCCACTGTGAAATTAATCTCCTCGCGGCGAAGAACATTTCGGAGCATTGTGCGTCACTGAGAAGAATTTTCTTTCACGAAATGCTTTTTTTAATCTATGTTGCAATTTGGAAACGTGTGTCTTTTTCGTACCGAATTGTACATTTATAAACAATTGACAGCAGAGTGATTTGAAAAATGAATGTTTGATTGCAACGATTCGGGAAACATTTTCGAAGAATTTGGACGTTTCTAAAATATCCCGGGTAAGGAGCTTTTCTTGAAGCGTGCGGTAGTTAGCGGGGTTAATCAAGTTTTCCCTAAATTTCATTTACGTTAATATCACTTTGTTACGCTAAGATCCTTTTTATCGCAAATTTTATTATTTTTGGAGAGTTAATGCCTCCTCGAGTGGAATTTAGCGTAGATGGGTTAAGACGAACGTGACCTTGAACGCAAACAAGGTTGCGTGCTCTCCTATTCATTCTGCCCTTACTGTTGAAACAATTTTCAGAATGCACTTCTTCCAGCATGCAACCCTTCATTTTTCATTCCGTAACAGTATGATTTTAGTTAGCACGTTAATTAATACATATTTACCTGTCCCTGGACAATTTTTATAATAATGTCTTTTATATGATGACTCGCATAAAATTGGTAATTCTCAAGCTGGTAATTTTTATCGATCTAAATCGTATTATTTCCTTGGAAATTTCACAGGATATGTCATTGCAGATGACATATTATAGAAACTTTTGAATTTCATTTGTCACGACGACGACGAACGAAATTCAATTGATTCTCAAGATCGAGTATCAAACGACATCGGCGGAGGTTCTCTATAAGGAAGAATGAAAAAATTGGCGAGAAATGAAAAATCTTGGCAATAATAACAGTGGAGTTCGATGGAGAGTCACTGGGATGGCCAGGATCTTCGTCGGAAAAGTTAATAATCAGCCCTGACGCATGACCTTGTACTCCGTTTTCCCCTTGCGCTTTCGCCGCTCGTCCGAAATCCAAAGTTTCTCGGCAACTCGACACTGCAAGCAATTTCGGCGTCGAGCAATCCCCTTCCCTCGGTCCGGGCGTCCTACTCACCTAACCCCTGCGCCGAGCAGTAAAGGAAAGTGCATAAAGCTGTAGAGTGTCTCCACTTGGAGCATCCTATGCGTAACCTGGGCTGTCTTCGGCCAAATGTGAACAATTTTCGAGGGTGAGGGGGCAAACGTGTCGCAGTCCCTTGTAAAGAGAGATTCGCGACACTTTTTACTCGCTTCCGATAATCGGCGAGCTTTCACGACGAACGGTCTCCCTTTAATTAAAATTTAAGGTTCGCTAGGAAGAGACCGCGGGGGCGGAGGGAGGGCGGGCGACACTGGTAATACGTGAGAAACAGAAGCGGCGGCGCAGCAGAAGAGAGAGAAGTTTTATAGAGTCCCTGGGAAGTTGGTTCGTTTTTCCCTGCTGTTTATTACCCTGCACATGACGACGGAGCCCCCCACCCC
>NW_017100227.1:350405-350853 GCF_001263275.1 Habropoda laboriosa | reverse complement strand
GAGCCCCCCACCCTCCACCCACCTCCCCATCGCGTTCTCAGCCTCCCGGTGGATGGTGGATCTCGCCCCCGGTGCGTAACAATATTCGTGCGAACGTTGAACGAGTAAACAAATGAAGGAACTTACGATTGCGTAAAACTGCAAAGTGTCTGCGGTTTGTTTGTCGGTGAGAGCGTTTCGTGGCAAAGGCCTGGCGAGAGTGAGCAAGAGGCGGCGCACGGGGAGAGCGAAAGAAGGAAAACGACGGAGGTAGTGGGCGAGAGAGGAAGAAAGAGAGAGAGAGAGAGCTGGCCGTAGTTGTGAAGGAGAAGAGAAGAGGGGGCGGCTGAGGAGAGACGGGAGAGGTTTAGGTAGGTGAGTCGCGAAGGATGGGTGAAGAGGACGCGGAGGGAGGCACAACCGGAGAAGGAGGAGAAGGTAGAGAAGGTTGGAAAGGGGTGGAAGGGGC
>NW_017100227.1:349383-350334 GCF_001263275.1 Habropoda laboriosa | reverse complement strand
CGGAGGAGATAGATGTATGTAGGAGGGCCGCTCGATACAGCCCCAGCAACCCCCTCCTCCACCCCCCCCTGAAGCCAAGCATCGCATCGCGAGGTTAAAGTGAGAAAAGTCAACCCCAGTCACTCGGTGAGTCCTCCTGCGTTGGAATATCGAGAGGCAGGCAGGATTGCACACCAGGAGAGGGTTAGGGAAACTGTTCTTTCTTCGCTTTTTGGCAGGACGTTGATCGTCCTGCGGTTGCAGTTGATCCACCTTCTCTAGCATACTCTAACCAACGGTACGATCGTTTCGCACAGTTTTCCAACGTAACGTTCGATGCTCGCGACGGCGCCTCCACTTATGAACCGAATTTCGAGCCGAGCTCGATTAGAACAGTTAGAGGGGCCAGGAATGATCCAGCATGAACGTATACTCGCGCAGCCGGCTTTTACGGTTCGGAACAGAAACGTTTCTAACAGGCAGTGTATGCGGAGTCAACGGCAGTCCCCATCGGGCCATCACGCCGCCACTTATCGAGAGACTTTTAAACCCACTTTTCCGAGTTGGCTGCCTTTCAAAATTCGAGCTGAGAGGCGTGCACTTGCTGGCAGGTCTATGCCAGCCAGGGACCTGCCGGGTTGTCACTTGGCTGGTTATCCAGGCACTTCCACGCCCGGCCACGCGGATACGAGTGCATAAACATGCGAGCGAACGCCATCCTAGCTAAAGAGTACCTTTATCTCTAGCCAGCCGCTTCCTCCCATCTCCTCCTCGCACAGCCTCTGTGTAGCCTTCTCTTTTCCTTTCAGTCACGGCCTCTCGTCCTCTTTCGCCCTATCCCTTTCTCTTTTCCGGTACTCGCCTCCACCCTCCGAACCAGGCATTCTCCTCGTGTGACGCTGCTGTGTAGCTGGAGGACGAGGAGCAAGAGGAGGAGGAGGAGGAGGAGGAGGAGGAGGAGGAGGAGGAGGA
>NW_017100227.1:335422-348989 GCF_001263275.1 Habropoda laboriosa | reverse complement strand
AGCTCACATAGGTTACTCCTTTCTGCCGGCAGAGGATATTGTGATTTTAGCGTCTGTGTAATTATGGAAATTAGCGACATGGAAAGCCTAGGATAAAAGGGTTGATTATAATCCGGCCGCGGGGGTGAGCTACTCCGACCCCAGCGTCCCGCTCCTGTGAGCGACCATAGATTAAAACGCTCCTTCTACGCTAGCGCCTTCACTTCCACCAACTATCGCCACCACCTCCCACTCGACCACCCTCTCCTCTTCGCGTCGCTCCCCCCCCCCCCCCCTGTCTTCTTCCGAATTTTTCTCTTTTCCGGTAATCACGTATCCAACTACGTTCCTCCATCCGACATTGCACCACCGCGTACCAAGATCGAGTTTCCCTTAGGCGAATATTTTCGGTCCAGTGAACGAACGCTACCAGGTAAAGTCATTGAAGGTTCCACCGTCTGGACTGGTTGAAATCGATATCACAGATATTTCCAACGTTATCAAGTTTAAGTCGCGAGTGTATTTCACCAGCAGAAGACGCGAATTTCCAAGGTTAGGTTAGGTTAGCTCGAGAATTCTAAACAAGTTCGCGAGATGGAATCGGTTACTTTCGTTCTCTGTACCTTAACATCGATTAGTTTGAAAGTTAGCGGAGGAGTGCCGGGGAAAGTTTCGTCGAGTGAGAAAAGTTTGCAATTTCGCGAATTACCCAAGTGTCATTTCACGAATACACCGAAATCCTCCACCTTTCGGTTATACGCATCGGCTTGAACGTGTGCGCGTGTACCGTTACAAAGGTTACAATCCATCGTGGAAATAAGATTTGGCCAGTTAGATCCGTGTGGACGTTCCCCATAGGAGCAAAGCGGCCTTGTCTATAGAGGCGGCGGTAAGGAAGAAAAAATGGCGAGACCAGCGACGAATTGTCTGGCACAAGGTTGGGTGCAATTGTCCCCCCCGAGCTTAACGCTTTCTCTTTCGCCCCCTCGCATCGCCACGACATTGGCGCGAGTGCTCCTCTCCCTCTGGCGTTCATCCCTTTCCGTGCATCCCTCCCTGGTTTCGGCCCTCTCTCCTCTCGCCGCTTTTTCCCATCTGGCTATTGGACTACCTTGGTGTTTCGAGCGGCGGGCAGGAACCTATGATGCGATCGGATATCGAATATCGGCTGGCTCTCTGATTGGTCGTTCTACCGCGCACGGTCGCAGCAGGAGCGCGCCAGTTACGACTGATTTGTTACGTAAAAACGTCGATAGCTTCTATACCCTCTCTTGTCCCACCCCCGATGCGCCGCACTCCCTCCATTCCTTCCTTCCGCCCTCTCAGCCCTCTCGCCCGCCTCCCACCGAACCGTCCTCTTTCCACTGCCGATTCCTCTCCGTCCCTCTTTCTCCTACACCCTTCGCCCGACCGGTCTGGCCACCCCTTCGACGGTCCTCGACACACCGCCACCGCCCCCAGCGGCATCGCACGCGATAGACGAAGCAACGGGAGAGAGAAGGAAGGAAAACTCGTCTTTTTTATCGGCGCCGTGCGCTACTGCCTCTTCGTTCGGTCGGGCATGAACGAACGTATTATCGAAGAAATGGCTGGTGTGCACCGATCTCACTATCGATTTTCCTCCCGGTTTTTCCATCCTCCATGGCAACCTTCTTCTCTTAACGATCAAGGTCACCGAGGGGAAGTTCAATAGCGAATGGCAGTGTAAACATGATAATTACAGCAGCTGAGTTAGCTCTTTGACGAAAGTTCGAGAGTCATAGTTGCGCAAACTTCAAGGTCCCTTTCTACACTTTCTTCAGTCCTCCACTTCGGGGAGGCCTGTGCCTATTGAAAATGTAATTCCGAGGTATTTTTAATAAGAGTGAAAAGGAAGTTTTCTCTAATCGCAGAGAAAATGTCGAACAATGGGCTATTATTCGAGTAAACTTGGTCCCATTTTACGTATCGCCCCGGCTGAAATTTTCCAAGCAAGAAGACGTCTACTCTCGAATATTCCTATCACAGCAAGGGCAAAGAGGTGTGCTGCGCGTTACGTTCGCCGCGTGCTGACCGTATTGTAGAAGCGTATTCAATGCCGGCCCGTCATTTAACACCCCGGCAAGCCGCGAAGTTTCCTGCAATGAAAGCACCAGCGCGGAACCTATTGTGAAAATATCTGACCACTGTCCGGTGCAATGAGGTATGGCTGACCCCGGGGCCGTCGGCTGCCGTACAATGCACGCGTATGCATTTGGCCGGCTGCTGTGAAAATATTTCACGCGGCCACCGCTAAACGGACATAAACGCACTTAACGACAGTTCCATGTCACCGACGCAGCCAGTTGTTCGCGTTGTGTTCGGTTTCAACGATGCGAAACCCTCTCTCTGTGCTATCTTCCCTGGCGAAGAAAACTCCGAGACCTTAACCTACCCATCTGTTTCTTCTTCTTTTTCATTAAACCCGCTAATTTCATTCGTCGAAGGTGTTGGACGATCGACGAAGTTGTTTCACCGCGAACGTCCGAACCGGTGGAAAGAAGGACAAGCTTGAAAGGGCAGAAACGGAAGAGGGTGGAAGAAAAAAAGGAGACGAGGTGCGAAGAGTAGAGAAACAGGCGTGGTGGATGAGCGTAGGCACGAAACGAACGACGAGCATCGTCAAAGGAGAGAGAGCGCAGACTCAATATCTCCGAACCGAACCCTCCGATAGGTCGAGGTTCGACTTCGAGGGTGGGAATAGATTTCCAATCGCGCGGGGGGTGGTCCTCCGGCAGTGGCTGCTAAACTCCTGGCTGCTTCGGCATGCCAGGGTCCACCCTTTCCTCTATAGGTGGACCAACGCACCTACACGCACTCCTCTTTCCGAACCCTGCGCTGCTACACCCCTTTCCGATTCGACGCTGCCGAAGCGTCGACTGTCCGAGAGGGGACACTGGAGAGGGTAAGCTACGACTACGAACAGGAGACAGAACGATTCTATTGACCAGGGTTCGATGCGCGCATCTGGGCGTAACCCATTCGTTCGTTCCAGCGGTCCGAAGCGATGAGTGCGAGCGAGGAAGGTGGAAGACGGAAGAAGAGCGCCACTGAGCTGTGTAACGGGGAGAGGAACAGAGAGTGTACCGCGCCTGCGAATTGTCGTCAGGGCGACGGCGACACTGGAAAAATCGAACTGAAATAAACCGAAGCGTTTTCTTCGCGGAGCTCGAGCACCAGTTCGTTCCTCTTCCTCTTTCTTCCGCACTTTTCTCCTCTCCTGTCTACCAACTCCCTTTTCCCTCACTCTCTCTCTTTCTCCCTCTCTCTCTTCGCTCCACCGCTGGTTTCACCTTCGTCCTACCACTTCTCCCCGCTAACCGGCACCTCTGTCGACCGTTCCACTGACGTTCCCTCCTTCCAACGCTGCTCCTCTTACCCGGACTGTGCCTCCACGTTCCTTCCACCCAGCCTCCTCGAGTTTACTGTGTTATTGCCAGACCGTCCGGACTTTCCACGTCAATTCGACATTTTCCTTTCCTTCCAGCAGGAACACTTCTTTTCCCTCCTTCTGCGACCGGAGTGTCATCGATCGATTAGACCTAACTCGATCACCGAGAATTCTTCCAATTTTCATCGGGAAACTCGAGATTGATCTTTGGAATTTCGCAAAAATTCGTGTCGCTAGGTCGAATCACATGATCGAAAGTGAACGGCAATTTGGTCGACGGAGCTAAAGAGCAATCTAGACGTTAACACCGAAGCAGAAACTGAACGAAAGGCGGGACCAATCGTGCGACTGGAAATAGAACCAATTTCACCCTGACAACCGGTGCACCCCGTTCGTCTCAATCAAGACGTACGGTCGATGCTCAGCATTACGGTAGCAGATCCGAGCTTCAAAGACACCGCTTCAACACCTAAGCCAGGCCGGCGGTCCGGTGGTCATCAAGGACGGAAGGCTTAAGGAGAGAAAGAGGGAGAGAAAGCAGGGGACGAAAGGGAGAGAGAGGGAAGACAGAGCGGCGGATAAGAGGGCATGAAGCAGTGTTTCGCGAGGAGGAGAGAAGGTGAAGCCCTGCCGTCGTAGATCTTCGAAGCTCGTCGCAACTTTCAGCGGATGAGTTGTTGGAGCGATTTAGGCGTTACCGCGGGAATAGTCTCCTCCTTGGAAGCCGGAGCCAGCTCTTTCTCGCTTCTGCCACGTCTGGCAGGGCTCCCTGCAAGCTGGGGAAAGAGCCACGCCGGTATTTACACGTCTCCGTGCCGCGCGAAACAAAGAATTATTATTTGTATGCCCTCGTGGGTGGCGGAGGATTTTCCAGTTCACAAACTAAGTTAGCAGCTACAACTCGCCTGGACCCGCTCGTAACCGGCGGCTGGTGGTGATCGGGGGCAGCTAGAGAGAGGAGGACACAACGTCTCAGATTATGTCCTGCGGATATACGGGAGTTACAACCCTCTTGGTCCTCTCGCCGAGACCAAGAAGCTTCCAAACGTCTCCGTGTCCAACCCCCTTCTTCGCAACTGGCTCTTCTTCTTCTGTTCCTTCGCGAGGAGAACGTTTCTTATCGACCTCTTATAGATTCACCATTCGAGTTTGGTGGTTAATTTCTTTTGCGTCAAAGAAATTCAAAGTCTCCTTCAATTATTTACGCCTTGCTATAACAAGTCGTAACATAACGACGTCTTTCAATTCTAACAGCATCGAGAGGAAAATTAAGAAACACAAATTTCCAAGTATCCTGTCCCCTGTTTCATTTCTCTCTCCGCCGAACTGCCTCTAACCTATTAACTCTTATCCAATATTTCCACCATCTCCTCGATTTCTTTCGTTCGAGTGCACGACCGATTATCCGACAAGCTCGTCAGTCTGGCAAGCTTCTCGTCGGTTTCCAATAAACCGACACATCGAGCCTGAATCCGCCTAACGAACAGCTTTGTAGCCAAAGTGTCGTCGATAGTGACTGGAAGCAGCGACGTCGGGGAATAAATTCAGCCCTGGAAAGAGACTCTGTAGGAACTACTTGCAAAGATTCGGGACAAGGTTTCGCGGCCTGCGGGATGGAGAGGAGGGGGAGGGGGTTGGGGGTGGTTCCACGTTTCTTTCCGTGCTACCTGACGAAAGAAAACGGAGCCTGAGGGAGAGAGAAGGAGTGCTCGAAGTCTCTGAGAGGTCTCACAAGTCCGGGGACTTCTACTGAGAAACCAGGGGGGTCGTGATGGGGCGGTTGGTCGGAGGTATTGATCTCAACTCTTGCTTTTCTCAACTTTTTATCCGGCAGAACCGACCGGTACTACCACCATCGTCGACGACGACGACGACGACGACAACGACGACGAAGACGAAGACGACGAGTGCTGGGAGTCGGCAAAGCCGCAACTTACTTCAATTCTTCATTCCCGTGCGAATTCTTGGCTTGAACTTATGACCGGCTCTCTCGGTCCCGTACCTCTCCGCATCTCCCCGATGCCTTTGGCCTTTCTTGAACAGTGGATACTAAACGAGCCTTTCCGAGTTTCCCCGTTTTCCCTTTTCTTTTTATCCTCATATTTGGGAAAGTTGAAAGTTTTGTTTGCAATATTTTTTTTTCCTTCTCTTTCTTTCCTCCTTTCGCCCTTTTTTCCTCGGCGAATTTCAAGTTTTCGAACGTTGCTGCTTTAAAGAGGAACTTTGCGGGATTTAGGTACCTGATTTTTCTGTTTTACTCGTTTTATTCGGCGCTTCGCTTGCTTATTTGTAACGCTCGTTTCGTTGCTCGAATGCAATTATTAGGTGTACTGTAGGTAGCTCGTTTATGATATAGGTGGGACAGAACTAATTTTCACTTTTTCACGAGGGTTGCTTTGACGAACGAATCATTTTGAGGTGTATCAACGAACAATGAGTTTGGATTGCTTATTCATGAAAAGTAACTGTGTATAAAAAACGTGTCTAAATTGCAGAATAATTCGTTGCTATTATATTATTTTACTGTTGACTATTTTCACTGATATTCTTAATAGTAGACAGTAGACTTAAGTAATAAATCATACTTTTATTATGCTATGAATCCTTATTTAACACTTTCACTACCCTACACATTTTGAGCACATGTTGACGCAATTGTTTCATGGCAAACAAATTGGTATAGAAATTTTGAAAAATAGCAATGCCTCCAAAAATATCCTGTTCAAATTGGGAGTAAATCTTGGGAGTAAATTCCACTAATTTTGAGCATTTCTTCAATTACAAACAAAGTATTGTGAAAATTCAGAAAAACAATTGTGTTCAGATTGGAAGTAAATAGGAAATCTCTAGCTTCTCGGCAATTTAGAGAATTCTATTTTTAAAAAGACACTCTTCAAACCAATAATTCATCGTACAAAGGAATTTCCTCTAATTCCGTACACCACCATAAATTTTCCCGATATTCATACGAAACTCACCGCGATATATTCTAGGAACTCCGAAAAGCTCGAAAACACCGCTAAAATAAAAAGATCGATCTTTTTCCACCCCATCAAAACTCTAATATGACGTTTCACAGTTCCGTCGAATTACAGCGTACAGATCTGGCACTGTAATAAAGTGTATCTGTCGTACATTATATGGCGGAGTAGGTAATCGAGACATGTAGATACACGCTTCTCAGAATTAAAATTCAGTTTCGCGGGAGTCTAGCCGGTAAGCAAGCCACGAAGCAAACTCTCATTTCCCATCCGGTGAAATATCGTGTATTTATTTGTCTGTGAAGCCCCCGGTTTCTCGTCTCGACCACCTTCCACCCCCAGACTCCGATGTGCCGCCTCTTTTGGGCACGGAAGCCCGCAGAAACCGGGCTATGCTCTGCCGAGGCAGCAGCTCTCTGCGCTTCCACCGTTTTCGCGAAATTAATATATCCCTCATATACTTTGCATATTATTGCAATATTCCGTAGCTATTACTCGCCCGCCTTTTCCTATCCCCGCCGGCATCCCTTCAGTCCAACGAAAGGTGAGCCCGTGTGTATTCGAATACACATCGCGAACCCAAAGTAGATTTCACCGTGCCGCTTCATCTCCTGCTCCTCTCCTCCTTCTATCTTGCCTTCGTCTTTTTCTAAACTGTCGTTCGTTGAAATTTTCACCCCGATATTAACGCGCAACAATGTCACGATAAGTAATTATAACAGTAGCGATAAGTAATTTTTGGAGAATTGTTTGCTGAAGCAAATGGTTCTTAATTCTCTCCCTTAGGAGTTCTAGAGTTAAAATTGAAGAAATTCTATCTGGTCGTCGTCTCTTTTTAAACTGTCGTTCGTTGAAATTTTCACCCAATATTTAGAAATGTTTGCTTTATTCTGTTTTGAACGAATAGATATCCGGTATTTGTGCTACGGCGACATTCAAATAGAATTCGGATCTCGTTACGAAATTAGGAATTCAAGGAATAAGTTGATTAGAAGGGGATGATAAATTTGTTTTTCTACATATTCAATCATCTGGCTTCCCGTTCTTTAATATTGACGAAAGGCAAGATCGAAGAGTCTGGTATGCGATAGATTCGGATCAAATATAACAAGATTTGATCAGAATCTCAGTCGGGTAGCGTAAAAACTAATTCTCAGCCGGTTCAATGACATCTGTAATTAGTCTAGAAGTAGAACCGTCTGACCTCTTTTTATTTATAACAGCCTCGCTCGGTGAAGGCTTTCGATTTGTTTAAAAATTGCTCCACTTCTTTACGTAGCTGGAGGCCAAACTTTCCGATACATCGACAATCATGCGGTATTAAGATGTTCCACGCTAATTCACATTATTCGAAACGTAATATCAAGAGAGAAAAGTATCACCGACGTTCAACGCGAGAAAATTCTATATTTCGAAAAACAATATTTCTACAAGGAACGAAGCTTAATTATTTATTTCTTTTCGTTCAAAATAACTGATAAAGCGATCACTGATCAGAACCTTTCGTAATTCAGGTTAAAAGTATTCTTTTTCTTATATGCCCGGTGACGAGGTCGTTGACCTTATTGTATGCATTAATTTTCAGCTAATTTTCAAGAAAGAATTGATGACACATTCCATAGTAATCATTTATTTACGTTACTACTGTATTTTTACACAAACTTTGTATTTAATACTCGTTTAATTAGGAGCAATTAATCGAGTTCTCAGCGGATCCTTAAATACCCCGTGAAATCACCACAAACTTGGCGCGATCAAATCTATCTTGCAACGGTAGCTTGGAGACCGCGAACATGTGGTGAGACAGGTCCGCGAAAATAGCAACTTATCTAAATAACTACACCAGGTTGAAACAGTTAACGCGTTCGACTAGTAGATTTGTTGCATCTGACAATTCGTTCAACCACTGTCCCCTGAAATTACTTCAAACATTGGCAAACAAGTAGACTGTCATTGGAAATTCTCCTTTATTAAGGGGGCACACCACCGTCAAAAATAGCTGAAGCTTAAGAATTTTTTCAATTTTTTCGAAAGATGTAAAGATAGCTTTCAACTTTCTTCTGGAATTTTTCAACAGTGAAAATGTTACAAAATCGAGGAGTTATTCGTTAATTGCTAAACCTATTTTGCTGGAACATCGATTGAATTATTGACAAGGATTGGAACGTCTGAAATAAAGAATTCTGGTCGATTTCTAAATAAAACTGCATTATCTACAATAGAGCGCAAAATTTTTCAAAAATTTGAATTATTAGAGAAATCGTGACGGTTTGAACAGGAGAAACCTCTGTTTACCAAAAGGAAATGAACTTTAAACGTTGTTAAGGAACTAAATAATTTGTGTCGCAAAAATCGTAGGCTATATTGTAGGTAATACATTTGTAGGAATAGTAGCTTTATTAATCGCCTGTATTGCATACAATACAATTCTCCATACATCATTATACTGGCCGCAATACTGATACTGATACTGCACTGCCCTAAGACTATTGCCGCACGCATTCTTGTACCTCTTCTCGCTACCAAGGACGAACCAATCAGGAACCGCGTTAATTGTTCGCGGCTGGAGCTAGTAAACAAACGACAATAGACGTAAGTAGGAAAAGTACGTTAACCGTCCAGGCGCTGTTTGTTGACGCTCTCTCTCTCTCTCTCTCTCTCTCTCTCTCTCTCTCTCTCTCTCTCTCTCTCTCTCACTCACTCACACACACACTCTCGTCCTACACATTTTTCCAATCCTTGGCGACAATGGCGATCTAATTAATGGCTTTTTCTCAGTAACTCTTCCATCTTGTGACATTTTTACTTTCCAAAAATTAGAGAAACTAGAAGAAACTACGTATCAACAATCGATGTTCGTTCTAGTAGAACAGATTTCTGAGTAACTCCTCCGCTCTGTGACATTTTCACTTTCCAAAAATGAGAGAAACCACGAGAAACTTTTCATCTGGTAGTTACCTACGAAAAAGATTTTCAAACTTTCCGTATTTTTCGACCGTTCATGGTTTGTGCACAATTTTCGATCGACATCGATCCACACTCTACGTCACATCGACACTAGCTTAATTTAAAGCTTACCCATCAGCGTCCCTGCTGTCGTCTCATTTACATTTGCTAAGTGATAAGTAAACTTCGGTAAACATATCCAGACCAACGATAAGCGGGAAATAAATCGCGAAAGTTTAAGTAGTTATAAATCTATACTCGCCATGGGGTGAGAAGGGTGGGTGGAGGTAGGCAGGGAAGAATGGTGGTGAGGGTGAAAGCTGGGAGCGAGGTGAAGGAGGAGGAAAGGATAAGATAGACAGTCGAAGAGGAAAGAAGAGGAAAGCTACGAGCTCTTTCGAAGATGGAGGCAGGTTGAAATAGAGAGGAGACGTCAGGGGGTAGCAGAGGGCATAAAGTATAATTGCATCGGATGGCGTCACCCTACCCAGCTCTAGCACACCCCGCGCTAATAGCACCTCCGTATTTTAATGCCTAAATTATGTACGGCATTAGAGATAGACGGACTTCTCTCTGAGAAGACCTATTGATTGCGATCCTGCCTTTGTTGCGGCCAATTCCCAGTTTCGGTTGTCTCCACGGAGCTGTCTTTAATGGAGGATACTTATTTTCCACCGATACCGAAATTAATGCAGTTCCCTACCCGAGTCAGACTTCGCGAGGAATTATCGTTCGGTAACTGGATATATTCGGAGGGATTCGGATAGATTCGGATAGATTCTAGTTGAAATAATAACAAACGAAGCGTGCCGTGTTCGAAGGACTATTGAAAAACAACGTTTTCCAGGGAAAAAAAAATAAAAAAACTGATTCGTTGTTGTTTTGTAACTACAGAACCGTAGCTGTAACACGTCTTATTGCAAGAAAAATAAACTTAGGATACGTTAAAGCTAAGATTAATCTAATTAGTAATGCGTAGGTCCTCTTCTATTATCAATTAACTCAATTATTCGATTGTCTACGTATATGTACGTACACACATATTGAATAATTACATTATTCACGCATATAAATACCGTGAAGCTGTAGATGTGTAGCTCGCAGGGACACACTGGTGGTTTGATTTTTCTCCCAAGTTCGGCTGTTCGTTGTGACTGTTTCTCGTACGCAGCGGCAATTTGAGGAATTAGTTCACACTAACGAGTATGCTAATTACGTAAATTGATTCGAAATCGCGTTGTTCGAGGGAGCACTGTATTTCTACAAGACTACGATCGCGAGGTACAAGCGTGGTTCGTCGAGGCACTGGCTCGGTAGCGTCGTAAACACTGACTGAGGACGTATCGTCGTGCCCGATTTCTGTACGCCGTTCGCCTAGGAAGAATCCTCGGGGAGAGTCACCCTCGTATGTGCGACTTGGGCTCGGTCTTGACAACATGTCTAATAACATTGCGTGAGGCTCGTGATGTTTTTTTTTTCAGCGCTGAACATAAGAAACGCGAGCCAGGGTCGTTGTGTGTACATCGAGCCAAACATGAAGCCTGGTGTCCTTTCGAGTGTGAAACTATCGCGAGTTGCTCTCGAGAGTATCTCTCGCGAGTCGACGTTGCGTCTGAGAGCACTGTCTGAGAGCATCGCTCAACTCTCTGAGAGTCGTCTGAGAATACAAAATAGTATAACAGTTCGGTATTCTCGAGAGAACTCTCGTGCGAGTAAAAAGTGTCAGTGTTAGTCAGAATTAATCACTCTGTATGAAGAGAAATTAGTGTTGTGCGGTGCGGTGGAAGGAAGTGCGGCAAATTTTCATCGCTCTGCAGAAGAAATCCAGCGTAAAGTGCCGCGATATAGAAAATTGTAAATATACGCTAAACGTGTAAATTAATTCAGACTGAACGTCAAAATTTATGAAAAAAAAAATTGGCGTATAATCGAAACCGCGTTGTTCAAAAGCACACTGTATTTACATTTCCCACCTTCAAGATCCAATCAATTCTAATTACTCTCACATCTCAAAACCTTGAAAACCTCGATACGAATTGATCCATTCGCAACGAAAGACGCGGGTGTTCCAACGATTGAAGAAAGAAGCGTGATATCTTCCATGGAAAAACCTTCGGGTACTAAATACGTTTCTGCAGATGGGAAAATGTCTGTTTCGAAGAGGGGCAAGCTCGTTGCTTACGAAACGAGGAAAGGTTAATGCGTCGGATTGTTAGAACGAAGCTTAAAGGTCGAACTGACGATTCGCAGACCGATCTGGTCAGGTATTTGTTTAATTAGCCAGAGTCCGCCACAGAAAGACGATCTCGGTTGTCCGGGAGCGATAATAGGCTCCCGCTTTCAAATGGATTTCGAGATTTATGCTAACACGCCGCATTTGTTCCTGCGCCACGACTGCCAGGACACGGTTCGTTATGTTCCCGTACGCAGACCGCCATCCGCGGAATGGAAATCGTCAAAGAAATCCTTTACGCTTGCACGTGCGGACGAACATCTCGTTTGATGTGAACGCACGAATGGATTTATTAATTGCACAATTTTATGCTTCTCCGCGATCCAAAAGGTTGCACGCCAGGAATAGCCGGTACGGTTTTCATATTGAACGAAATTTACGCACCTCCTTCGGCGACGTTAATAGGTCATTTCTGCTGAAAGTGGACGGGTTTAAGTGTTGAACGATTACAAAGACACGCTACCGTTCGTAAGTTTAATCGAGCAACGCGAAAGTACGGTGTAATTCAATTCGTTTCAATTCGTCTCATCGCTAGTCGATGAAATTTCAATTTTGTCTGGCAGAGTTTTACGTCGAAATCGACGGAGTGAAGTTTATCATCCTCGCCTGATTCATTTTTTCCCCCGGCAGACACTTTCGGTTTTGCTATTGATCAGCGTTTGACTAGGAAAATTTGATTGAAAATTTGAAGGAATTTTGTTATTCCAGGAAGTATTATTACGTATTTTGGTGTTTCGGAAGTTGGTTTTCGAACGGATGGAATTCGGTGAATTTTGGGCGATTGGAAAAGCCATAGGCTGCAGTAAAGTTAAAGAGTATGTATCGACGCAAGAAGTGAAATTAAATATAGTACAGTTGGAAAAGATTCCATTTGCGTGTAATCTGTTATGGTCTCTCGTTGTTAACTTGACGATAGCCGTTGCTTTTTATGACTGGAATCATTATGATTGAGAGACGTGATTCTGTTGTCGATTTTGCAAACAAGCACAAACCTTTGTTTTCGTTTCAGTATTCTTTTGATATTTCTTAAGTGCTATAGACAGCACCTGTAATTAACGAAATGTAGTTTTTCTTGTGTTGCAAGAATTGATTTTTCGCAAATTTGAGCAGATTTTATCTCACTGTTCTATTCGGAAATCTAACTTTGACACTTCTGTTCTTAATAAGTTCGGATATCTGAATCCAAATACCCGAAAACTCGAGTCTAAATTGAGCGAAATTCCAATATTCGATTTGAAATCACGCGAGTACCTAAGCACTCGGATTCTCAGGTCTAAACTGAGTAGTTATTCGAGTATTCGGATATTCGATTTCAAATCGAATACTCGGGTATAAATTGAGTAGCTATCTAAATCACGCGAGAATCCAGATACTCGAATACTGGGGCATAACTTGAGTAGCTGTCTGAGTATTCGGATACTCAAAATTCGGATATTCGAATATCCAAGTCGCGCGAAAATCCAGATACCCGAATATTCGGATCTAAATTGAGCAGTTATCCGAGTACTCGAATACTCTAAATTCGAATATTCGAATATCAAAAACGCGCGAAAATCCAGATACCCGAATATTCGGATGTAAATTGAGTAGTTATCCGAGTACTCGAATATCCGAATTCGGATCACGCGAATACCTGAATACTCGAAATTCGTATATCCGAAAATCCGAACAGCGGTAAGAGCCCTAACAAAGGAATACTATTTCGTCCAATGCTCACATTCTGACGACCCAACATTATAATAAGTAATGTAACGCGGTTACTAAAAAAGAAAAAGAAAAAAAGGAACGAATAAACGAATAAAGGAGAGAATAGTATTCTTCGGTGTAAAGGAAAAACAAGTAAAGAGCGTGTGATACAATAGGTTACCGGAGGAGAAAGGAAAGAATTTTTAAGAATCTCCTTCTAAGGAAAGCCCCGTGGCCGGGGATGTTTTAGGGATATTAGCGAGCAAAACAGAGGGAGAGGGCAGGGTCAGGACGAAAGCCCGGCACGGAGGGTGAAACGCGGCAGATTAATTT
>NW_017100227.1:330063-335359 GCF_001263275.1 Habropoda laboriosa | reverse complement strand
TTGTCCGACAGGATTCGATTGTGTCTCGGGCTGCGGCAATAAATGTATTTCAAACTGCTCGGCTCCGCGGCCACCTCCGCTTCACTGTAAAATATATCCATTGTTGTTGTTCCAATTAGTCATTCGAGGAGACGCGGGTCTCGTAAAGAATCGAATAATGTATGCTTCCGATATAAACGGTCGACGTTTATTTTCGCCCGTCGGGGATATATAGAACCGACTGAAATTCCTCGTGGAAAACGTAGAAAATAGAGTATAGGGAATCGAAGACGACTCGAAACGTGATAAAATGTGAGAGAGTTGTTCACACCAACGTACGCAGTTATTTCTGGTGAAAATCCTGAAGAATTGCCTGTGACGTTCTATCGTATTTCAAATAAACCGATAAACAAACTTGGGACGAAGTATGCAAAATTTCATTTAAATTCGTTTTGCGAGTTCTTCGAATGTCGATCTCCTGTAATTGGAATACTTCGATCCTCTATTTTTCGTGGGTCTACTCTGCTCGAAGAAAATTTCAGAGAAACGAATTTTCCACATTCAAAGCAATAATAATATTCACACAAAGAAAATACTTGCAAACTTGTGATATTATTTCGAACAAAACAGCACCTATCGATGTTCAATTTTATAGAAATGATAAGTTTCTTAATTCATGCTGAAGAAGGGTTAAAGTAGAAAATTTCTTATCAACGTGGTGCCTAAAATGCATACTTAATCAGATAAAAATTACAACAAATTTTTACGGTGCTCACCATTTCTCCCTATTCCCCAGAGTTCCCTATTTTCCAATTTTAATAATTAGCGCGTTCCCACGATTTTTTAATAACGTTTCTCTAATTAAACGTACACTTTAGATACCACATTCATACATTTCTTTCCTCGCTTTTAGCGCTCTATCGAATGCAACACCGTCCCAGGTATCTAAACTTAGGAATTTGGGATCACTGACGGGCTTAATCACCGTTTGGCGACATTCTGACGACAGATCCGAGATATCGTCGCGCAGACAGGAATTATTGGCAACCGATGACACGAATTCGGTGTTTCCGATGCGTCGCGGTATCTTTAGATCGGGGCCACTCTTCCAAAGATGTGAGATCGTTGGCGAACGACACCCGGAAGGTGTGAACGCGCAAAGATAGGTGTGCGATCCACTCTAATTTATCACTAACTCGATGTGACGCCCACCGTGAACAAGGAGCAGGCCGTGACCCATCGTTTCGTCGCTCGTCAGAAATAGCAACTGCCTCGAGATTACCAACGATGGCAAACGAACGTTTAGAGGAGAGTTGTGTGTACAGACGATCCGACCTGTCGATTGAAAATCCAACAGAGAACCGGACGTCGCGTCGCGTCACGTCGCGACGCGGCCAAGACGATTTGTCTGGGCTTGATCTTTCGTGAAATTGAATTTTCCTCCCCGTGTTGTGCGCGGTTCAATTATTTCGCAAGCTAAATCCGTTTTCATGATTTCGTTCATTTGGCGGCGGAATAAATTGTTTATTTACTCGTGTAAATTTTTCGGGGACATTTATAGATCTACTTGACAACCGGCGATTTCAGAGAAGTATCGGGATTTATTTTTAACGGGGCTTTCGTTCACAAGAAAAATGTCTTTTTCCTTACGTTTCTGTTTGATCTTGGTAATTTTTTCCGATTGAAAGCTGAGACTGTATAAGAAAACAGTAGTTTTAAAAATTCTTACAGAAAGAAGTGTCTTGTTAGTGGTGCAGTTCAATTTTCAATCTCAAGGAAAATAGCAACTATCACTGCCGTTGAACATTCTAAAACAACTTGAAGATACTTGCAAAATTCTTGAAAGAAGTAGAAAACTTTTCCACCGGCAAAAGAAATTAGTCAAATACTGGAATGTACACTGCTCGCCAGAAAAAATGGCAACACCACAAGAATGAAATCGCATAAGTCTGAAATTTTCATATATCGTTTGGTGTATTGAAAGGGGAAAATGATTAAAATTTGGTAAAAAAAATGTCAATTTCCAGGTGTTGCAATTTTTTAGCGAGCAGTGTATACAACACAGAATTCACAGTGTTCTCGAGTAACCTGAAGTCGTCGTTGGTCCGAAAGGTCGTTGAACCTTACCTCACATTTTCCGACGCTGTTAGACACACACTGAAAGAATTCCACATGGGCGAGAGGATGGTTCCCGTTTCCACGATCGAGGTGTCCCGAAAGCTTCGGAACACCGAGGCAGCGTTTACGAGGCGCAATTCGAACGAGGATCAACACGAAAGTTTTTCCTGGAAGAAGTGGAACAGCGTCATGGACGATTTCCGTGAGTCACGTGCGCGGTATACGGGGCCAAGTCCGCGGGAACCGATCGTCCGTTTAGCACGCGGGTAGATTTTCGAGGAACGACAAACGCCGTACGTTCGTATGCCTACGATCGAGGAAGTTGTTCCTCAGATGAAGGGAGCCCTCAGATGTTAGGGATCGATTAATATCCGTGTCGGGGACGATGGTTCGCGGAATATCCAGCGAGTTGCAGCGTTATGAATCTGCTCCGGTGCGCCCCGCCGACGTCGTTCCCGGTGCCACGCGGATATTATTGGATCGAATGCATCACGTCAAACGATACGTGAAATAAGTTATAGGTTAGTGGCTGCATTGGCACGGCTCGTGACAACCTATTCCTGGAATGCACGGCCTCTATAGACGACGCAGACTGCGATTCACGAATTGAAATACTCGGGAGAAATACTTAGACTGATCGTGAAAGAATTACTGTTCCCTAGGAGAAGAGACGTTTAACAGGTCTTTACAGCGATACGTAAAATCTAGCTGCTTGTCGTGTTTGGAACTTTTAACGATACTTTCGAGAGGTTCAGTTTCCGCCTGGAAAATGTACCCCAAATGTAGGAGTGGGTCTTCGAGTAACGAATCAGTCGAATTTATTCGGTATTCGTGAATAACGTGTAGAAATAAGTCAGCGAGTGAGAAGGTGATTTAAAGATCGATTCTTCTATCGAGCTCGATTCTGTGATTTCTTTAAAAAAAAAAACGTTTCACGAGAAAACAGTGAATTGCACGTGAGAATCACAGTAACGTTTTTCGCAGTTCTTCAACACCACCGCGTAACTTCACGTTTAATTCCTTCTATTACTCGACGAACTTTTTTAATTTCGTCAGTTTAGAATCACTTCGTTTTTCTCCCTTAATACCTCCTTCGGAGATGTTGTAAGTAGATCTTGGCAAGTTAGAACAGAGGTCGGGTGAAATTCTGCGATCGGTAACTGGCTCTGAAAATCCTCGAAATTCTTCAACAGGGCAAATCGGCCGTTTCACCGTCTGAAGGTCGGTCGTCCATTTTAAACGCGGCCAAATCGTTCACGCGGCATTGTTTCGCCCTGGCGCGGAGAATTAAGTTCGGAAACGAACGTAGTGCATCAGTTACACGGGGGATTTTAATGTTTGCCCGTTCCAAATTGATGGGAGTAACATCTGCGTCGCCGCTTTAAGTCAGCTAAGTCCTGCGCTGGCTACTCTTCTTCGGTTTGTTGTTTTAGCAGCCGGCTTCAGAGAGCGCGGCAAACATATCCGACAGAAGATGGAAGTAGTCCGGCGTTACGTTCGCATTGTCGCACGAGAACTGTGCAAACACGCCAACGAACAGAGACACGACAAAGAGATCCACGAAACTGTCCCAATTTTTATCCGTGAAAATAAGCTAATCCCCTGAAAGTAGTCTACCCGTATCGATTCGATTCCAAACTTTCGCGTACCTTACAGTTTCTACGGCTAAATCTGTATTTAGGAACGAACGAGTCAATAGGTTAATTAGCAATCAGTGATGTCGAAATTGATCGTTTATAAAATAACAATTAATTAGTCTGGTGTAAGAATCTGTTTTTCGATATTGAAAGATGGAAAATTGGAATTTCGAAGAATTTCTGATAAATAAATATAAGAATTCGTGACATTATTGTACTCGTAATTAGCTGTGGATAGTCGATCCTGTTATGGTCAATTAGTACGACCAGCGTCGATAGAATTACTATAGACAATCGCAACAAAATTTTGTTAGTTTTTAAAACCAAAAATCGTCACTGAACTTCTTTTCTTCTCAAATGATTTTTAAACCAAAGTCGTCGCTCTACTTCTTTCTTTCCCAAATGTCCCCAATCCTCCTTCACTGCATAAGAAACAAACGTAACTGGGTTCCTATTGGAATTCCACTAAACGTCCCACAGAAGCTAATAAAAAGTTTGTCCGCTATCGTCGTGCCGTGACTTCTCGTCATGTCTCACTAGTCCTCGACTGAAAAGCTTTCTAGCTAATCTCTCTAGTGACGAGTACTCAGCGGATGACGGACACGTCGTTGCAAAGACAAGAAGCTCGTTCCCTCGAACAAGATGGACTTCTCTCGAGAAACACTTTCCCACAGGTCTAAAACTGAAACAATTACTCGAAGCTACCGAATCTAATCAATCATTACAAATCACTTCACCCGGCGAAACTGAAAAATACTGTCGAAAATCGTATCGAAAAATTTTTCCCTCGGAAAGATAGAAAATTTCACGAAACTGCCAAAAAATGGTCACGAAGAAGCATACAAACTTTTGCACGGAACTTGTTAAACAAACTTCTCCGTTTTAATGTCCATTCGATGCAGACATCCGCTTTAAAAACACAAGCCAACGTTTACACGCTGAGGTATCGTCGAGAGGAAGTGTGGAAAAGGGAAATGGCCGATCGACGAAAGCGTCGCGGCTTCACTCACTCAGAGTCAGGCTACGGAACCAAAATGGAGACACGGCGAGCCTTTGTCATGCCAAAATTCTCTGCGACAGAACGGTGAAGAGGCAGAGACAAAGGCGCGAAGGCATTACCACGAAACTTCGACAGAGGCCGCGGATTATATGTATCTGGCATAAAGAGAAAAACGCCGTATCCATTATAGCCGAAACGCCGATGCAACGAGAGGATGCATTAAGGTCCGGCTGCAGCCACCCCTGAGCTGCGTTCACCAGCTTCGACTATAAATAGATTCTGTTGGGGGTTGAACAATTCTCTCGGAGAATGATCGATGTGTCAATTGCTCGTACTCGGAATGTTTCTCTTGAGATCGTACGTGGAAAGGCCTGTATTTTTCTCAAATGGTCCAACTTCAGCACCGTGGACTTTGTGTCGCGAGAATCTTTCAGGTTTGCGTGAAAGTTGGTTTAAACATTCTGGGTGTTTTTTAAGTACACGTTATAGATAAGAAGATCTTCTTACTTAATTCATTTTATGTAAAGCAGTGTTTTGACAGTAGAATTGAACAGTGTTGGGC
>NW_017100227.1:316360-330038 GCF_001263275.1 Habropoda laboriosa | reverse complement strand
AATACGGCCAAATTTGAATAAATTCGAATAAGAACCAATTGATTGACTCGTCGTTCATGAATCATTCGAATTTGTTCGTTATTCGAAATAACTTTCGACTAAATTCGAATAATATCGGATAAATTCTACTAAATCCGGACAACAACTAACTCATTCGTTCGTTATTCGAAATAACATTTGCCCAACGCCGGTATTGAACAACTCAGCAGATCTTCTGAAGCGTGAAGCAAAGGAAACGCGTATACGAAAGGATGACAGTTTTACGCTGTGTTCGTGGCGTAAGAAAAAAGGGCGCGTAAGTCTCGACTAATTTCATTTGTAACATCGATATACGAAAGTTAGCAATACCTGCGTCATTTTCTGGCAATGGACAATTTTAGCGATCGCGGCAGTTTCGGCAAACGGGGAACGTAACCGTTTGACGAAGTCGTTTGTCAAACGAAACTGGTCAAACTTCCTGTGAAAATTTTTTTCACGTCCTTTTGTCGTCCCACTTGTACGAAGACGATGTTACCAGCCAGTGTCTATTTCGGACGGAGGCCCCTGGGGCAAATTTGATTCTGTAATTATCGTTTTTCCAGATATAACCGTCGCCGGCGAGCGTTTGACAGAATTATGGTTATCACTTTCGTCGCAACATTGTCACGCGACGTTAAACGCGGGGCCCGGCAAACAAAAAACCAACGATTTTCGCATTAACCCGCCGCGTATTCCCTGAAAATCAGCCGGGATTATTGCCAAGGCAATCGGTAATTTAATTTCCGGCCGATTTACCGGCGACGTGACGGTCAACGAATTAAGTGCATAGCAATTCCGCGCAACAACAACATTTCTCGCCGTGGCAAAGCTTTCGGAACAAATCTCGTTACGTTTATAGAACAGAATCCAGAGCGTTTCTGGTTAAACGGTTCGCAACCTGCGAAAGAAACGAACGAGACTGACCGATCGGTTTTAGCTGCGAACGAATCTTCCACAAAGTGTCACATCGGTGAATCGAAGAGTTGTTGCCTCGATCTTTGCTCGTTTTTTCTTTTTTCTTTCGCGATACAATGTTACATTGAAACATGTTGTGATGCTCGGAAGTGTTTAAAGTAGGAAGTGATTGCAAGTTTCAAGCTTGATTACGAATTTTTTCTACACCCGGTGTATTTTCCATACTTAGCTCCGATCTCTGAAAGATCGTTTATGCAACACGATTCATAAATGAATTCATCGATTCGAATATACAACATTTTCTTCGCGACGAAGTTTTTTAATTAGTCAAAAAATGGACCAAAGTTTCACAAACTAATCGAGAACAATATTGATGAATTTTGACGAGTGAAATAAAATTCGAATTTTATTTGCAAAGGCACCGAGTTCGTTCAATCAACGAATTCCATTACGAATAAAATTGATGAATTCGTTTCCTCGTTATTTCACTTCTTCCACGGTTAACGAGTAAACTAACAGCGATTAACTTTATTTAACAAAGCAATCATCGCTCGTTCTTAACGCTTCATATAGTGTTCCACTTGCAGAAAATTAAACTACTCTTTCGACCTCGACGTCACTTCCAAAGTACTTATTTGCACAAAAATTCGACACGGACAGAAATAAGTGACAGTCGTAAGAAGACAGGTCTGGACTATAAGAAGGACGTGGTAAAACGTTCCCATCCGACGTCCTTTATTTTTTCACGAGTCACAGAATCAACGTGAGACCGTGCTAAAAGAAATTCACCCCTCTCGTTAACAAGTGCTAATTGAATTTTCACGATTTTGGATATAGACACCAGTGACCAACTGAACCAACTAAAACCTTCCACCAACACCAACGAACTACTCCAAGAAATTCGATTTAAATTTCTCGCTGACAGAAGAAAAAAAACTCGCGCGAACAATTTTCCTAAAAGAAGCCAGTCTCCAGGTATTACGTCTACCTGGCCGAATGCATCACGTTTGATTTGCCGCGAAGTTCTGACAGACAACCAATAACGTCGGTATTCAATCTCCGTGGAAACCCACCCCCTGATCGATAACCGATTGAAGCGTTCTGGGGCGGTTCGTGGGCGTCGGAGCCGATAGAACCGCCCCTGGTGCGGTTCGATGCGTCGCGACGCAACGAGCAAGTGCAACGTGCAACGCGTTGCTTTATTCGCGACACTAAGTGTGTCGTCATATCTTAACTGCTCTCGCACCTCCGCCGCCGCCGCTGTTGCTGCTGCTGCAACAGGGACACGTTCATTTATCGTCGACGCTGGCTGGCGTCAACGAACAACAAAGAAGAGCACGAGAGCCGAAGAGGAAGGCGATCGCGTGCACCGAATATTTTTAGGTGTCTTGCCCGCGATGCTGCGGCTATTAGCGAACGTAGAGGGGTGGGTTTGCTCGGGGTGCCGACAAGAAGCGAGTATTAGCATCGGTTTGCGAACGACGATGGCTGGTTGCTCGGTTCGTTTGAAATGAGAGCTACGTCGACGTGGAAATCGGGAAACTGGGGGATAGGAGATATTGGAATCGGTGTGTGAGCGAAATTGGGACGTTGGAATAGTGTCGGTTTGAGAAATTGAGGAATGTCGCAGATGAGAAAGGTGTGAAGAGATGTGTAGGGCAGAAGATAAATATTTTTTGGCATTTGTCCGCTGAAGCAAATTCTGTCGTGTAAAGAAATAGCAAGTGAAGGATGTCTGTAAAAGTCGTAGTACTTGGAACATTCGGGGACGTGTGTTGGTTAAAAAAGTGTGAAAAGCACTGTACACTAAAAGTTGCTTGTTTCTATCGTTCGTCTACCAAAGCAATTCGGATAAGACAGAGTTGGATGGACTTTCTAAAATGAATACTAACCAATATATAACTTAAACATTCCTAACAGCGTATAATCATCGCAGATTATATGGTGATAAAAACAAAAAATCGAAAGTTGTAACAGTTTATTCGAATAACTCAACTTCGAGTACAGCGATGGATACTGGACTAGCTTACTTCGATCAAATACTTCACTACTCAAAAGTTGAACCTAAAAATTTCGAATCTCTCGTTCGAAGAAATACAGGAAATTTTCTATCGACTCGCTGGAAGTGACGGAAAAACTGATATTTTAAGCAGCGCTTTTCTTTCATTTTTACTGCGCATTCGCTCTTAACAGTTCATAGGTTGGGAGGAATTTCGCGAGCAGCGGAGTTGCTCGAGAAAACTGGTTAACACATGCGCAACAACTTATGAATGTTTGATCTATTCGGACATTTACGAGCACGGTGAAAACGGCTGAGCAATTACTTCGCAGATTCGCCAGTGGCAAATTCGAGTGTGACGATTTCGCTGTTATGAAAATGCTTTTGTCTCGCTGTCCATCGATCTCCGTTTTTTTTTTTTTTTTTTGGGAATGGAGCGAGTTTATATTTTACGTTGATCCAGACTGGGTATTCTTGCCTCTCGTTTTTTTTTTTGTTTCTATCATTCATCCGCCATTTTTAGTAGCTATTTCAGCGTCGAGATGGCTTCAATTTCACCGTTTCAAGGGATAATTTCCCCCCCGAAATAGCTCAATGCTTCGAAATACATTTTGTGCCACGTTGTGCTCGACAATGCGCTACTATATTATCCCTGCGTGAATTATTATGTAGTATTATATTAGCCACTATACTATGTAACATAAAGAACATGGTTGGCGATTTAATTAACAGTGAACATTTTATTCATAGCAGCCGTTATGAAGCCGTCACGCAACGACGCGTTAGTGTAACGTGTGGTCATAGGGCTTGTCGTAAAAAGTGTATCAGTATACCATGTTTACGTGCGTTTAAAGGGTTAGAATATCTCTGAATGTTCGAGAAAATCGAATTTTCTTTTCTTGTTTACTTAACCCTTTCAGTGCGTAACGCGCGTGGCAAACGACAGATATTCAATGGTGGCTGTGGAATCATTCGTTTTGGCGTTCGAAAATTTGCAAGAAATTCAAATTTATCGTTTTTCAGTTCCTTTTATAAAATTAAGGTGCAAGTGTGCAAAGGACAAAAACGAAGGATTGAATTAAAGTGAACAACGCGAGAAAATATTCGAAACGCCAATGTGAGCTCGTTGTGCGAACAAATTTGCAAAGCGTCGAATTGCTAATTTATATTTTGCAAAATATAATTTGAAAATTTTGACGGTTTCGGTCAGCGATCGAAACTTTGAACGCGCATTTCTCGTGCATTTAAGACGATACTTGTTTCACGCGTAAAATCGAAGCATCAATTCGCAGTGCAATTTTACCTAAACAGTAATTATATCGTCGTAATGCAAATAAAATTGTCGGAAGAAAATGAAAGCGGCGATTGGCCAAGCAGTCTAAGAGGCAATGATCAATTAGCAGGACCGTTTGGTCCCGCGTTCACGTGACAAAATACGTGTCCCGAAAAAAGATCATAATTTCGCTTCATTGGAACGATAAATATAAACAGCCGGGCTGGCAGGAGTTGCATTATTCCCCGCTTAAGCGCGCTTTAAATCAGCTTGGTTGTCTCCGTAACTCTCGGAAACGCGGCCGAGCCGTCACCTTCGTCTCGAAGATCGCCGCTGAGAGATCAGCGGCCATGAATCTTTTCGACGAATCGAGGACGTCACGCGGACGATCCCGCGGACCGCGCACGCGGAAAAAATAGAGAGCTGAATAGTTGCCAAAAGTGCAACGCTACCGGCGATGCGGCCACCGTCAGCGGAACGCATTCCTCTTCTTCGTGGACAAGCGTTTCAACGTGCTCAGGCTCGGTTAACCCCCCCAGTTTTTCTCTGATGCACCACGCTGCCGAATAATTCTTTTTTCTTTCTTAATTTCACAGTTCACTTGGAAATATTGTCTCATCGCTGAAAGGGATTTTCTTCGGAAGTTAAAGTTCGCTTTACGTTTATTCTCGTTTCAGAATTTTTGAAAGACCTTTGGAGCTGAGTTAATACCTTTTCCAAGATTTTGCTCAATTTGGAAAAATTATTTCATTGCTGACAGGGTCCCTTTTTCAGAAATTAAAAGCCTTAAGTCCATTTGAAAATTATTTTTCATTCTGATTTCTTCGTTGCTTTATAATTACCTTATTTCTTTGCATTTCAGAATTTTTGAAAATTCGTGCAAAACGAAATTCCATAATAGCGAAATAATGGTAACATAAACAAATGTGATCACGAATATAATTTTCAGCAAATATGCTAACAGCTTTTCAACAACGACCAAATTAGAAAACCGAAGTCTAAATTCGGCTCCTGAAAACTCGGACAACTGGAAAATCGAAAATCTTTCTCAAACTTTTTCATTACACAAAATTAGTAATACTGATGACAACAAATGTCGCGGCAACCGATGAATTATAGCTACGCCGGAAATATAATTCCCTGCACGAATTTGTAATTAAACCGAATCCCTGTATCTATCAAGACACCGAAGCAACTATGTTAGGAATTTTTTTATGTAGCAATCCCCGGTAGGGAATCAAAGGGTAGGAATTAATTGGTCGCATATTCCAACATCGACCGACCGCGAAGAAGAGGACAAAGTAGCGAAAAACCACGCTGACTAGGCTGCTATTCTGAGCCACGCGGAGCCTGTTTCTCAGCTTCTTTTTCCTCGGTTTCCGTCTCCTGATTCGTTCCTGCTCGCGAAAAGACGGATCGGTTCTCTAAATAAAATGACTTGGTTATTCATCGACGCATTTGTACGCGTCAAGGTCGGCCTCGCTTTTCTTTTCGAGTCTCTTTGTGCTTGCAGGGTTAATTGGTCAGAGTTATTTGGACGCTCGAAAAGCCGCACCCTGGAGAAAGTGAGATGTTTACGCGGAGAAACTGTGACACGACTTCCTTACCGAACGGCTACAGAGTTTCCTGGAAAATTCGTATCCTCCTTATAACACGCTGTATCTCTGTCACTTTCGTAACGTTCGACTGTACGTTTGACAATGAATCTTGGTGACGTTCGTGCCTAATTGTTCGTTTTGGACGGTCAATTATGTTATAGAACGTACGCTTTGAAAATCCTCATCGACGCTAACTGCTCGAAATTTGTGCATTTTACATTGGATATTTATAGATTTTTACTGGTAAGAGGCAGCGTATGGTTTCAAGACATAAATGAAATTTCATAGGAAATGTCAAAGCTGCATTTGTGTTTGTTTAAGTTATATCTTCGTTACTTCGCGGACGACCTGAATCTTCAACTATTAAAAGCTTTGACACTTGAACAGTTGTTCAATCTGTTTGAGAATTTACAGCAACATTGTTGCAAAATGTTATTTGTCGCTTACACTTTGACGTACTTTTGGCAGCATTACGTTTTACGTGCCCTTGCACAATTTTAGTACGAAATTTATCGAAAGAAAAGTCTCGAAACTGTAGAGAATCATCGATACTTCGTCACAAGTACAATAGCTGCAACTTGTATTTAAGTCGAGACACTTTGATTATACGCGCGTAATAAAACCGGCGAGAAAATGAATACAGAAAAGTGTTATATCGATGGTAATAATTTTCCGTCAAGGCTATAGTATTCGAGTACTGGCCACGGTAACAATGCCGATAGGAATCTCTATGCAGTTGCATCTAACTGGCGAAACATCAACCTATCAAGTCCTCGCCAACGCTCCTTTTCATACAAATATAACCTCTGACCTGAGTCTAACCGCCCCGCGCCTGTAATTGTAAGGTAGGGCAACCTTACTTAACGAGTCCGCTATAGTAGGAGCCGAATATATTCGCCGGTCAAGGCCATACCACCTCCGTCACTTTTTACTTCAAAAATTCTACCCTATCCTGCTAAAAAATCAATCTTTTTTTTTGAAATTTCAAACCTACTACAGTTCCTCCAATTTTCCTTTTCTGGAAAACAAAGCTTCGTGCGAAAAAATGTTATCCTTTCTTTTCGATTCATTTTCTTACGTAGAATTACCATTTTTCAATTTGTACCACTAGCTATACCACACTTTGTATTAGAGAGAAACGAAATTGATCGTAAACATTGTCGCTATAGTCTGTTTCGTGGGAATTTTTGGAAGGAGCGGTGGTACGTACGATGATTTCTCGGTTCGACAGGCGAGTTCGCGGTACCTCGACGAGGAAAGCCGGAAGTCTTGAGATATTTGCGATGCCTGTGTCGCGTTCCGGACTGCCGTTCCGATCGGCCACCTGTCCACAGGAAATGCGGCGTTAACGGAGCCGTAATTGCTCGGGTAGACCGCGGCCCTCCAAACAAACGAGCCTAATTGACTCGGAAATAAACTGAGTTGACAAGTCAGACCGCGGACACGCGGCTAACGGAGCCGCGTGTGTGCGCGCATACCGAAGATTTTGACTTATGCCAAAGCGAACCGTCTTTGTGTCGGAGACACCGGCCTCGTTTAACGCGTCCCTCTCCGCTTCTGCCAACTTAGCCGCCACTAACCCGGCTTATTTTCATGGCGTGCCATCGTCTTAATATAGACTTGCGAATGCTATCAGATTCGGTCCGAGACGTCCACCGCTCTTTCGCTGTTCGATGGAACACAGGACGTGTCTCTGTTAACCGCCTTCGCCAACTTTTCCCCGTGGGATTCGCACGTTTTCCAACCCGATTTCTCTGTCGCTTTCTTCTGAAAATTTCTAGTGCAATTGAGATCGAAACGGTGACAATCTTCATATTCTTATCGAACGTGAATCTGACATTTCGTTGGTAAATAGGAGCATAGAATTCGTTTCATCGCTTGTCCATAGCGAATAAGGAATTATCTGGTTGTACGCTTAATTAGCTGCTTTTTTTTATATTGGATTGAGGACAGTTGAGGAATGAATATTCCAGGATGGAGGCTTGTCTAAGTTCGCTGAAACTTCTTCCCTGGGAAAATTCGATTTGAAGCAGCTTCGATTTACATTTCTGACGCTTTGTTTGCAAACACTTTTGACACTGAATAACGAGTAAAGAAAGAAGGAATTGAAATCGAATAACGCCCAACACTGCGTTAGAAAAACATTTCATAGCGTTTCCCACCACAAGTTGCTGTAAAAAGAAGGTATAGAATATTGAAACACGAATTTTCAGACTTTCCAAGAAAATATTTTCGAAATCAGAATTACTACAATATAATTAATTCCGACCGAACTAATCGTTCATTCTGACCAAATTAATCTGATTGGCTCGAAAGTCCTGAATATCACTGCTATCAGCAGAACATTCTGAATTTTCCCAATTCTTGGAAAATTCATCCGAATACACCGATATTCCTATCGAGATCCGAATTCCTCGAGCAATTTACCAGTTTACACGCCCCCAAAGTTTCTCCGAGGAGTGAAAAGAATCCGTCGACGTGTCCTCCCTCTCCTCCTACCCCCGTAGCCGTTAATGAAGCTCGTTCGAAGCGCGACAGACGCGAGACAGGAGGAAGGAATCCGCGACAATTTTGACGCGGACCAAAGCTTCAAAGTGACTGATCGTCTGTTGGGCAGCGTGTGAGTTCCCCGGACACACCCACCTCGTCTTCGTTCGCGAATACACACTAAATATACGTCCCGTAATTATAGGCAAGAGAAACAGGGCCGTTGGTGTGCCGATATTCGAGCGTACGCGTTGGAAAAATCGCGAATCTCGGCCACCAACGTCGTCGACTCGCGCGCCTAATTTTCCCAAGTCTCCTCGGAACACGTGGATGCTATGGAGAAACATTGGTCGGAACTCGGCTGAATCGTGATTGGAAGTATAACCGCGAGGCGTGAGCTAATAGTTCGTGGAAAATGTTACATCGGCTGATATCTTTCGTTTCTTAGTAATTCTAATTTCTAATCTTCCACTGCTATATTTAAACAGCTGGTATTAGTGGTGTAAGTGGAAATAGCGCGATTAATTTTGATTGAAATTAAACGTGTGATAGAGTTTTGCAGGTGACAGACTGCCATTTAACAGATGATAGATCAGCAAAATGTTGTCGTTGAATTCCTTGAATTTCTGAACTTCGCGTAAATATCGATAACGACGGAAAATAAAGTTAGAACGTGAAATCGAATTTCAGAAGAGAGGAAACGAACGAGATCGATGTTGGAGAGGAAATTGGAGATAAAAAGCGGTCCGAAAGTTAAATTCCGCGTAAGAGGGCGATGAGAATACCGAGTGAATCGACACGATGATTCACGATGGCATTAATTTATTTCCACGTTGCTGATTTCCACGAATCGGCTTTTGATCTGCGACGATGGTTCGGCAGTCCGCGTACGTAGAAGGGAAAAGACCTCTGAAGGTTCGCGCCGTTTGAGCCGTGCTCGTAAACGTCATTTCGACTAGTCGCGAGTAGCTTACAATATGAATCAAAGCCTCTTCGTGTGCTTCCCATCATTTCCATGCTTCTGTTCTCATTGGCCGGAGATTGAGAAGCTCTTGTGCTTCCGTCAAACGAACAGCACAATTTGCGAGATCTATCGAGAAGTAACGACAATTTATCCTTTCTCTGAAAAATTGCGTCGATTTTATACCACCAAATTATGAGCTAAACACAGCAACCAACGAAATACCAAGAAATCTGCGCCGAGGAAATGTCCATTAACCCAAAAATTGAAACGTTGTCTTGGGTCAAATTTGACCCAATACTAAAATCTTCTTCCTATGCAAGCGAAACCACATTTTTTCATTTTACTAGGCATTATATTCTTTAAAATTATACAAATATATTACGGTGAAAGTGAACATGTTTATAATATGAAGAGGGGAGCTGGGTCACTGACGACCCGGCCTCCGTCGTTCAGGTTAATTTGCGCTCTATCTAGAAAGCACAAATTCTAAAATTTCCCTATCGTCGATTCAAACAGCAATCAAAAGGGTTTCGAAGAAGAAGAATAGTAGAGGCAAGCTTTGTTCGTGAGTTTATCGTCGCTTGCGTATTTCTATTTGGCTAACTCTTAGGCTGGAAAAGAGTATGGATCCTTACCGAGATGAGGCAATATTTTTGGAAACAGGTGCGAAAGGGGATGGTTGGAAATCCAGAGCTACAAAGTAACCGTTGAAATGCAGCCGTAGCCAATAACTCAGTGGGCCACTGTGTGCGTCTTAAAGCTCGCGGTTGCCTTATTTTGGACGATCGCTGTAAAGTGGCATAACTACTTGACCGCATAAATAAGGCACAAAGCCGTGGTGAAATGTGGCGGCGATTACTTTCGTCCATCGTCGGCATAGATCCTGCAATTTTTCCCGTGGCTCTTTATCCCCGAAATTAGGGAGCGCAAGCCGCGACCTGTCGCGGGATTTACGTTCGTTTGCCGCGCCGATGCGAGCTGATAATTCGCAGGACGAAACGAGAAGAGAAATGAGCGGTGCCGTTGAGCCCGGCGAAAGAAACATCTTGGATTTCGGAAGAACGAAAATAAACGTTTCCTCGCGGCTATCGAACGTCTGCCGCGTCTCGTGCAAGGATACCGAAAATATGGAAAACGCGCGTCGAGAATGTTGTTGCACCTTGTGGACGAGAAATATTTGAAGAAAGAGGAAAGAAGGGAGCGAATGTGCAATTATAAATGACAGATATAAATTAGCGACGTAAACTGCGCCCCTTTTTGTCCCACTTTTTCTTCAAATTGATACGACATATTAGTGAAATTGTTCAAGTGTTTAAAAACAGTTTCATTGATTTGGGATCACTTGCTTGCGTACATTCGTGAAGTATAGCTGATTCAAGTATTTTAGTGTTATTCGATCATTCAAGCAATTCAAATATTCGAACTGTTTCAATATTTGAATTGCTTAAATCAAATAATCGAAATTCGACTATTCGAATTGCTTGAAATATTAAATATTCGAATATTCGTGTACTTGAAATTCTTGAATAATCGAACTGCTTGAATAATCCAACACTGAACTATTCGTATTGGCTGAATAATCGAACATTCGAATATTTGACTTGCTCGAATAATCGAATATTCGAAGATTGATTCGAAGGGAAAAGCTAGTGTGGCGTAAGTTAAAAAAGTGCTGCCAAACAAACAGATTCTGAAGCATGGAAAAGGAAAGATCGAACTTGCAAGTATACTTGGCGGCAGACGGAGAAAATTGAAATGGCCAGCAGAGGAACGGTGAACTCTCGAGAAGGTGTAGGCGTGAATGGGAGAAAAAGAAGCAATAGCCTCTCTCGTGGAGGGGTGAGGAAGCTGTAAGAGAGGTTTTCGCTTGTACGCAGCGTGGTCTCTGCTCGTCGTCACGCTGTTAGCGGCGAGTTAATCGGGGCCGGAAATGAAGTGAGGGATAGCGGAATATTAATAACTGAATCTAATCAATTCCATGAAACGAAGCTGGCCACCCCGCGCAGCCCGAAAGTGCAAACTGCTCCTCCACTCTCTCTCTCTCTTTCTACCTTCCTAAGCCACTCTCTGACTCTCCCTCCGCCCTTTGGTATTTCCTCCTACGAACTCGGCAGCGATCTAATCAAATGCATCGCATTAAGCTAATTTAGTGGCGCTGCTAGCGTGGCGAACCGTTCTTTGCTCTGTCTCTAGTCTCTCTCCCTTTCGTCGCCTGCAACGGCTGCTTCGCGGCTTAACGCGAATTGTGCCGGTGACAAATTTTCAATTGCTGACGTACGCGCGCGCGCGCACGTTCATTTTAGACCTCGAACGTCTGAGCAATCAGTGACGTCGTCGCGACGCTGCTACACTTCAAGCTGAATTTAATTGACCCCGAGCCACTTTTCTTCTACAAATTTTCGTGAAAACGTGCAATTACCTAATGAGACTCGCCAAGTTCAATGCTCGATACTCGAACCGAGTACAGAACCGAATGAAATACTCCATTATTCAAGCAATTCAAATATTCCAGTATTTGAATATTCAAGCAGTTCCAGTACACGGATATTTTCTAATTAGTACATTACGGACGAATAACAGATTGGAGTATTTTCTAAGTAGAAAATAATCGATGGATGTTCCTTCGGTGAACAAAAGATCGCCTGACAATCGCTGTTTACCAGGTTTCTTAATATCTTAAGCGTTATGGTGTTCGAATTGATGTTAATGTCTTCACATAATACAGCCACCGAAGCTTTCTCCTTGAGGAAGCTAGTAAACCGTGTTTCATGATCGTTTATCATCAATCACAGCACAAATAGGTTGAACTATTGCTGAAAATTTAACGAGCAAGTCTGCATCACCTCGGAAGCCAACACCACGAAGCGTATGAAAACTATTTAGAAATTCAATCAACGCTGAGATATCTGCCTTTCTTACTATTCCCCGAAAAACAAGCTAACTATCAACTTTGGGTACAAAAAGTCATTTCTCTGAAATTTCTAATTCGTTTCGACTATCAGTAATCTTGAATCGTCTCTCAGACTCCGAAATCTTCGATCAAATATGAAATTTCCTTTCATTTTCCGTCGAATAAATTTTTCTTCCACCTTATTCACTCAAAAAGCATTTCTCGTATTTAAATGGCCTGTTCTACCTCGAATAGTGTATCGAGTACTATCAAAATTATTCGAATCTCATAATTGGACGTCACGAATAACTCGAACACTTGCCTAATTCTTTCATACGACGTTCGAAAGAAAGTGCGAGTAACTCGTTGTCGTCACGTCACATTGGTGACTTCGTAGAGCCAAGGTGTGAAGAAAAACGCAGGAACGTGGAAAGCAACGAACCGCAGAGCACTGTTCGCGTCTATGTTCGTTCCGCGAGCAATCGTTCGATTACCAAGCAACCAATACCACCCCGTGAAAGCGGCCGTTGTGAGAAATCGTTGGCAAAACCGCGTGCAGCCGGCTCTATACGAGGAAAACGGGGAGACGTGGCCAAAGCAAACAGCACGCTGACTACCGGCGAGCCTCGACAGTTGACGTTGTAATACGGTAAACGTTTTATTGGAACGGTACAGCGGTAATGCGTCAAAGTGAGGATGTACTTGGCCGATTGTGTTTGTTTGAATTTTGCGGCCGAACGCTGTTCAGGAATTGAGTGGTAATTTGGAATAGCAGACGGAAAACGACGCAAGTACAGCTGCCGAGGACGCTGAAAGGGAGAATGTGTTTAGACGCGGCCTGATCACGTCGAGCTTTTACTCTCGCGATCGACCACGCAGTTTTCCTCGATATTCGCAACTGATTCTTCGAACTTGCCTTCTCAAGTTATTAAATTGTGCATCTTTTTTTCATTTATGTGACAATTTTTATAGCACTGCATTTGAAATTTTTTCTCAAAGTGTTTTACGAGTTCTCCTCGATATTCGAAATTTATTATTGGACCTCGCCTTCTGAAATTATTAAATTCTACATTTTTTTAGTTTATACGAAAATTTTCACATCTCTGTACTTTTACTTTCCTCTAAAAGTGCTGTTTCGTGAATTTTTCTAGATAGTCAGCATCCGTTCTTGGACTGTACCTTCTGAAATGATTGAATTATGCATTTTCTTTCGTTCGAAATTTATGTGAAAATTTTCATCTAGCTGTGTGTTTAATTTCTTCTTAAAGCTACTATGTTTTACGACCGATTGTTTACCAAGGTGAAAAATTTCGAGTCTAACGCACGAGTGGGAATGTTCGATCATTTTTATCGCGATTTTCTTTATTATCAGTTAAAGAGAGACGGTCCATTCGATTACTCCACTTGACTATTCCACCTTGTCTTATTACGCTGTTACTTGGAACTGCTAGATCTATCTGCGCTTTACTTCGGGATTACCCGGCTGAAAACTAGAGTAGTTCTATCACGGATAATATCCATTAACAGTTACGTT
>NW_017100227.1:314791-316345 GCF_001263275.1 Habropoda laboriosa | reverse complement strand
ATTAATTATCAACAACATGCACGCCTGTAAATCTCGATGATTCCGCCACCAATTCCTGGGCTGCTTCTCTTAACTCTTTCTATAACGCGAGTGCTCATAATGTCTCGCGAATAAACTGGACGCCCTACACCACGTTCGTCACTCTGCATAAATGAGTTCCGATATTTGCGAATCTCTCACTTTTCCTAGTTTCACCATTACTCAATTGTTCGGCTTTTACTTTCCAATCACGCTCTTTGCGTATTTTCATTCGCCAAATTTTTCAGTCTGTGTCAATTTTTTTATTGTTGGCTTTATTATTTCGAGATCACTTTCGAAGATCTCGAGATCGAAGATTTTACGAATTTCCACGTTTCCTAATTTGATGATTTTTGAATTTTTGAACTCTCATTTCCCAATTATGCTGTTTATCGTTGCACCCGTGAATTTTCATTCTCCAATTTTCTCATTATCCCCAAATTTTCTCATTCACTTCACTATATCCTAATCTTAAATTTCCCAATTTTTCAACTCTCATTTTTCAAAATACTTTCATTCGCCAAATTTTTAACATCTCATCTCATAAATTCCTCTAAATCTGTAAATCAAAATTTCTTTAATTACAAATTCTTTTTCTGTAAATCTTATCGAACACTCGCCAACAAGTTTGATTTGCAGGACACTTCGTGACAAACGTTTCCAGCGAAAACACGGTTCGTTTCTCGAAGCCATCGGTTACGCTCCGTTTGTACTCGCAGAATCGCGCAACCCCCTTCTTAGTGTGTTTCGGCGCGGCGTAACCGCACTTTCTCGTGCGTCGCGAGATCAGCCTCGTTGCGTCTGATCTTCGAAAGGCCAGCTCGTTTGCGAACGGTAGCTACGCATCGATGTTGTACTCGCCACTTGCGTTGGAAATCATTTTCCCGAGCGTCCGGAAAAGACAGAGAAAGATTAAAGGGGTACGCCACCCTGAGGTGTCTAAAAATAGCTAAAGTTTGGGAATTTTTTTCATAGGTAACTAGTTAATGAAAACTTCCAATTTTTTTTAGAGGATATAAATGTAACTTTCACCTTCTTTCTCCAATTTTTAAAAAGTCAAAATTACAAAACGATTTGCAACAGAGATTTACATTTCTATATTGAAAATTTCACATCTTTGACGTCGAGAAACGTGAAAAATGTGGACAATTTCGGTACCTAATTCTGGTGACTGCAATAGCGGTAATCATACTGATTGTAAATCAATTCCGCCCAAGATACTGCATTAAACCTCTATCTCCAGATACAGCATTAAACAAACAATTGAGAAGCTATTTAAAAAATTGTTTCGGATACTTTACAAGTGTCTTCGTACACACCAAAGAAAGAAAAAAGAAAATCCCGAATAATCGGTGAAATTTTCAGCGTGATTACTAGAATCCCTCCTTTAAAACGAGAGAAAGAGGGAGAGCGAGAGAGATGCAAAGTTGAAGATCGCGGCTGGAGTATTCAAAGAGAACGCGGCTCTGCTTTCGTCGGCAAAAGGCTTGCCAGCAACAGCCGAAGAAACAGATCTTGAGAGACGAACAAAAAAGC
>NW_017100227.1:298373-314474 GCF_001263275.1 Habropoda laboriosa | reverse complement strand
GGTTCGCCCCGGTCGGCTCTCGCCAGTCGTAAGAACGGCCGCCGAACGATTCAATCTACTGTCGATTGTAAAAATAAACGTGCCGCGCTTTTTCTCGTGCACTTCGATCTCAGAAGAGGGCTTTTGCTCCTTTCTATTTCCGGCCGCCGCGGAAAGCCGATTTCCAGAACCGCGCCAGTGCATTGCACCCTCTCTCTCGATCCTCTCTTTTTCTTCCCGACCGAAACTGCCTTCCTTCGCGAGGGAGTCGACAGGTGCATTGATCTGTACCAAGCGAAACAAGCCAAATCTGAGAACAGCCGAACGTTCTACTCCCTTGCGGGATTTTTCTTTGCTTTCAGCGAAAGATAAATTACCGTTCCTTTGCTTTTCTCAACTTTTTCAGGATTCGATTGTTTCTTTTTTCAACAATTTTTCTTTGACCCTTTTCCGGACAGTCTGTCTTTGTAACGCGATTTTGGTAAAGGGTGTAGTTCGTTTTTAGGATAAATTTTCAAAAATGCGCGGAGGATTAAAAGGTAGCTGTGTGTATAAATATGAGATCGTTAGCTTGAGATCCGATAGAGGAGGGAAATATTCCTTAAAAAATGAAAGCTGACAAATTAGGATGTTCGGAAAAATAAAACACCAAATCTAATTTTCCACGAATTTGAAAATTCAGCGATCTTTGAGAAAACTATCGGTGTTAAATATTGTAGATTAGACTTTCTGTGACTAATTTGAGCGTACAATTGCAGCGATAACTCTTTTATTAAATAGTTTAAACTATTTTTCCCCATACGAACGTAGTTAAATTCAAAAATGAAAACAGCGACTTAAAATTCTAAATTGCAATATCTTCATTCGCACGTTTTTAAAACGGCCTCTTGTGCAAGATTTAATTTCGCAATGCTTGGAAATTGCGCTTTATGCGCGCTTAAAACGACCAATGTTTCGGTTTCTAAGCAATTCCTTAGTAATTATTGTACGTATTATTGTATTTTTACGTTTATCAGAATAGTGATTGCCTGCCACTTTGTCATACCACTGGGCTTGTATTCCATTTATGTAGCCGGACAAAAGAAAAATTGAGTTTGAAATTGCTGTTGAACAAATATACACATATAAAGTCGAAAAATGGATTGTTCCCAGTTACGCGGTTTACGGTTTGATAGTGCTTTGATTTCCCCTCGAAACTAACCATTCACAGATTTTTTTGTGCCTTCACGTAATTATTACTCTGTATAAAATGAGAGAATTCTAATAAAAAAAAAAAACATTGTCACCAAACTAGAGAGAAATAAATATTTCTTGTCAAGATAAAATTATTAAATATTCTAAATGAAAACCTAACATTAAAAGTTCTTGAATATAGAGTCAAACTTGAAGTGGATTAATTTCGTAAAAAATTAACTGTTTTATCCATTTAAACAGCAATCCGCTGTTTCATTTTCGAGAAGCAAATAAAATAGCAATGAAAGGTCAAGGAAAAATATCGGCCAAATTTTCAGTATTTTAAATTATCAATTTTTCGACTCGTCAATTTTCTCATTATCCTTTGTTCAACGCGGATATTCTCGAATTTCCAACATTAGAAAGAAACTCGCTGCAAACAGACAGCAATGAGAGGAGAAAGAGCCATCGGTGAAATTTTCAGTATTTTAAATAATCAATTTTTCGACTGGTTAATTTTCTCATTATCCTTTGTTCAACGCAGATTTTCTTCAATTTTCAACACTAGAACGAAGCTCGCTGTCTTCTTAGAAAGAAAAAAAAGGAAAAGAAACGAGACAAGAATAAATATCAGAAAGCAGTTTTAGATGCGGCGATTAATTGGTGTTTGAAGGAAGGCAAGAGCAGACAAAATTCGAGGCACGATACCGAAATCACACGACGTGGAACGAAACGCGGCGCAGAAAAGCGGAGCACGCAGCCTCGCGAACAACCTTGCATAATTCCGACCACGAATTATGTTTTTACACGCGAACTGTATGCATATATGTATAGGCATACATGCATATGTATAAAAATGAATGTATTCAGATAAACTCAGGGGACACCCGGTATAAGTGTACAAAGAGCCACGCAGTTGCCTCCTCGTGGGCGATTTTGTTCTGCCGAAGGGATCGAAAATGGAGAACAATAGAGCGAGAGTGGCCTGATAATTAATGACAAATAACGAACCAGCTGAATTCAGCCAATTAAATTCAAATATTCGAAGGCTCGAATTTAGTGGGTGAAATGTAAATATTCGAAACTTTGAATTCAGCGAATGATCACGTAAATGAAATAGATCTAAGGCACAAATATAATTCTCCTTCCTCTCGAGTGTATTAAGAACAGTTGCTGATTAATTTTAATGCGCCTCTATCGTATACGAGATATTAATTCGTCTGTGTTGTTTTCGACTTCGTTCGTTTGCAATTAATTGCAAACATATAAGTGTAATTGCTCGAGGCGTTTCTTGAAAGGATACCGGCATCTTAACGGTCACCGTCGTTGCCGAAGGAAAACGTAATTTCTTCCTGGTCAGAGATAAAGATAAATCGTGATCCAGAGGGAGTTAACATCGTGGAATTGAATAAAACGCGAGTAACCGGTGTCTTTCGATTTTCTTCTCTCCCGTTTCTTATCATTTTTTGCCGTCATATTTTCTCAAATTTCGATCATTTATCGATCGGTAGAAAAGGTTTGTGTATTAAATCATTTTTCAAGATACACTTTGGACGAATCGGAAATTATGAATTAGACTTAACACCTTCGCAAGTGTTAAGATGAAAAGAACTGCGTAAATGTGTCTCGTGCTCGCTGTATGGTAGTATTGTTTGCATTAGCACTTCAAATACGTGAAATTCGAATATTCAAAAATTCTATTTCAGTCAGTTCAATTCGAATATTCAAAGATTCGAATTCTCAGTCGATGAAATTCAAATATTCAACGATCTGAATTCAGATGAAATTCGAATATTCGAATTCGGTCGATGAAATTCAAACATTCAAAGATCTGAATTCAGACGAACTTCGAATATTCGAATTTAGTCGATGAAATTCATCTATTCCAATTCAGTCGATGAAATGCAAATATTCAAAGATCTGAATTCAGACGAACCTCGAATATTCGAATTCAGTCGATGAAATTCAAATATCCAAAAATCTGAATTCAGACGAGCTTCGAATATTCGAATTCAGCCGACGAAATTGAAATGTTCGAATTTTTAAGTGGCATAAATAAGATGTAACGTCTCGAATTGCTTCTTCATTTCCCCCCGATATCGTTTCGGACGTGCCAAAAAGAAGTATTACTCGACCGGTAGGCGGTAGTTTCCGCGGAAAACCGAGAAAGGAAGAATGGCGACACCGCGATCCTGGACCTCCCAGCGATCGACAGCGAAAAAGTTGGACGATCGTTCCGTGCTTCCTGAAGTTCGTTCAGTTCAGTTCGTTCCCTGTGTATTTATAGTTTAATTTGTGGCCTAGGGCCACGTTGAGGGTCGCGGGTATATTTACTTGGCCGGCCTGGCTTTAGGAGCCTCGAAATCCGTTCGCTCCCGGTCTTCTTCGCTACAGTGGCTGAGGGAAAGAATTTTTATGAGGACGTTAAACGAGCGGCGAATGTATCTCCGTAGTCTCGGGCTGCCGCGCTGCCACGATCGGTTTATCGTTCACCGAACGATCGGCCGTTCCCCTTTCTTCGTTTTCGCGCGACGCATCGAGGAACGACCAAGCTTCCTTCCCGCCAACCCGTCCAACTTTCTAATTTTGGCGATGCAAACGAAATTTTAAAGATCAGTTTCCCCAGCATCGCCACCGCAATACATTCTAGAAGGTCGACTTTCTACAACCGCGGTTTTTCGCCAAAATGAATCGCACATTCTCGTTTTGACGTGGCAAGCGAGAATTTATCGCTTGGCAGTAGTGCAATGGTACGCAGTGATAATCGACGAAATTTAGAATTATTCGCTGCCGTTGAAGATTAACCCTTTAACGTTCACAAATTTTCTCAACTTGATGTGCCAGAAACTTTCAATTTTATATTTTTTCCATTATTTCCCAGACGTATAGAATCCCGTTTATCATGTTATCACCGTAACTTACATTTTTTTCCATAAAGTAGAAAGGACAGCGCAATATGGAACGTGAAAGAAGATAATGAAACAGAATTGCACTTTTCGGAGGATTACTTGTGTAAGACACGAGCATGAGCGTTAAGGGGTTGAAGCGAAGTTCGACTCTCTAATTGAGAAATTAGAAGAGTATCGATTGAGAACGAGGGGAGAAATAAAGATGTTGCCGGTTCACAAGGAGTAGGATGATTGAACGCGTGTAATTTCCCGGTGAACGCGTGACTCGAACCGCGTGGACGGGATATATTGCGCGGCGCGACGATTTCGGTAAAATGTGTGACGGTCGAAGCGACGGGCAAAGCCTCCTTTGACTTCTCTCCCGTGACCATAAACCCCTGATTTACGTTGGTTCGGGGCGAGTACAGTGTCGTTCGGTAAACCACGCGTAAGATCGACCTGTCGTGAAAATCGGATTACCGGCATTTTACTTTGTCTCGTTTCTGCACGCGCAACCAGCCGCTTTGCACGCGCAAGATTGATACTTCGCGGGAACTATCTCGAGAGAGAGAACTCCCTCTTTTCTCCACCCTTTGTCTCTTCGGAATGGAATTCGAATCGCTGCGAATTCGCTGGAAGCGGGTTCATTCGGAAAAATGACGATTTTTCAAAATAATGCAAGATTCGACAGATGTGAGAGTTGCTATTTTCTACGTGACGAGCTGTTTTTTGTTGATATTGATAGAACGAGACAAGTGTTACCCGGTATATTCGGGCTCGCGCGAATCTTCTTTCCTCCCTTTCGTCGAATAATTTCACAGGTTTATCGCGAAACGCGTGCAACGAGGCGCGCGCTAGAAACGATCAAACCGCAAAGGTTATTTTCGTGCGCGTCGATTTACGCCGGTGTCGATTAGAAATAGTTTGTTGGAATATGTGTCGGATTTTAAAAATTCGGACTTTTTGCAACTTTCGCGAGTTCTTTTTGGTATATACTTGTTGCAATTTGATTTTTAATTGGTTCTGAAGTACAATAAATATTCGAATTCGATTAACAGAATTCAAACATTCAAACGCAACAAATCGAATTGAAATATTAAAGCACTGGAATTTAGTCAACCAAATTCAATTATTCGAATTCAGCCCTCAAGTGTTACCTCTAATATTGAGAAAATGTTCCTTCCAGCATTCTGAAGTTTTCTAAATCGTTAATAGTCAAATTATTCTGTTTTTTTTTTTTTTTTTTTTACAGCAACGATTAAAAATTGAAATTATCAACGTAAAATGATTAGGACTGACGAAAGTCAGCGGAGATAGAGTGAGAAAGTGGCGGTAGGTATCGAAGGTGGAGTTGAATCGAAGAGAAAATTGAAGTTGTGCGCAGTTGAGGCGATCGTCGCGGTTTAACCGCGTGGCAGAATTTAGAATCCGTGACCGCCGATTAATCTCTGGGCGGTCGTTATCCGTCAGGTTCTCCACGCTGGTCGCGCCTGGAGTTTAAGTGCTCCGCTCGGTGGATGGTCTACGATGGTTCCCGGAAGTGTTTTCCATGCTATTGCGACGCACGATATGAATCGACTGCTGCTGGCACGGAACGGGGATGAAGCAGAAGTACACACGCCTTTTTCACCCGAGCAACTTCGTACTTCGTGGAACTCGAGGAAAAAAATTTATCGCGTAATCTTTGACCGTTTTACCATAGAAATTGCCGCCCCGCGAATTTAGATCGACCCTCGAATGCAGCGAAACGGGAAATCACCGAGTTAAAAAATATTCGACCCGCATGAAAATTCAACGAAGGAAAATTGAAAAATTTGACCGAGAGGAAAGACTTAAAGAGGGGAACCAGTAAAATGGCGAATAAAGGGAACGCAAATAGACGAAGAATTATAATTGGAGAATTTTTTTTAAGCATGAAATAACAATTAGTTTCTTTATTTTTCATTTGTTAAAAATAACATCACCCAGCACGATGTTTACCGGTCGAATTTTAGAGTGCGTAGTTCGTTTCTTGGGAGGGTTGGGCGCGGAGAAAGTCGGAAGACTAACTACTTGCTAAGTCCTCGAGTTTCTCCCGAAGAGAACGGGGAGGAATTGCGATCTCGTTGATTGCTGTAGTTCGACTATGCCCGGGATATCGAGGGTTGTAGTTGCCCCGGGGACAATAATTAGACAGACGAAAAATCTGGTAACAATCGAACAAGCAGAAGTTCCGCAGTGTTTTCCCTACTTGCTATCAATTAGCATGCTCTTCGTGCGATCTTTGCGTTGTTAAACTTGAGGAACGAATTGAAACATTTTTACATTTATCCTTTTCTTCAAATATCAATACGTAAATTCTACTTGCACAGCTTTTTCTCTCGGGATTTTGGAGCCGCTTAAAATTATTTGACGCAAAAAATTTGAACAAAGAGTCGAGTAATTTTTAGGTGTGAATTATTAAAATGTGTAATATTGTAAAGTGACGACCTTGTTTCCGGTGAAACAAAAATTTTTTAAATTTCAATCGTAATTTGTTCACATCGAAATACTAACTAATTCCCATTTTCCATCATTTTGATATCAAATAAATATGGCTATAATTAGAAATGTTAAACATTGCATATGCTAACTAAAATTCGAAACTTTCAATAGTTCACTCTTCCAAGTTCCTGCTCACATCGTCGATTATCGTTACTTCAAAGACGATTCCTCCACGTCTCGTCTGACCCTGGAAACCTCGTCCGTTTGAACGGTACACGCAGAAATAAATCAGCGAAACAAAAATGACAGAGAATCGTAACGAACACGCTCGAGGGAAAATTAGCGAGGTAACTAATTGAATCGGAAGGAAGGATTGTCGGTGGCTGCGAGGTTAACGATTAATTAAACCGAGACGCGGCGACAATTATTTCGAGCGGATCGCGATCGATTCAATGTGAGATGCGAAAACACGTGGCGCGCGTTTCGTTCCAACGATTGTCACGCACGTCACATGCTGCAATAAGGTCGATATAATTGATGATTAACACTGCCAAGTTCTAAATCCGCCGGTGCTGCTGTTAGTTTTAACAAGCAGCCGTTTCTAACTATCGAAATCCGTCATCTGTCCCGGCCAATTTGCGCGCTTATCAAACGTGCTTGTTCCGCTCGTTCGATTTCCTTCGTCGTTCAACGACCGCCGGCTTTTCTGCTTCTAATTTCGCCTACAATTTTCCACGAATTCCGCAACGGTGAATGTACTGTCGCGAGAGCTGAACGCTCGATCGATTTTCGTTAAAGGGGAATTCTAACTTAGACCTTTCAAAAAATCGATTTTCTTTTTCGCGTTTTTTCGAAAGTTTGGACTTTCGAGAATGTATCGTCAAATTTTTGCAGCGAAATTCGAAGTATTCCGGTTTTTACAGCCTTTCGTAGTTAGGGTCACTGTCTAACTCATCTTTATCCGTTTCTATCGCACTATCTCTTTCTGACTTGAGGTAATATAGCAGCATCAGCCTCGTCAATGTAACTGTACAGTGCAGCGAGAGTGATAAATGTGTACTGGCATTGACGACTAGTCAGAATAATGTATATCACGTGAAAATTATCGACTCAACGAAGAAACGTTCTTCTTTCAACTTTCGGAAGTAAAATGAGAGAAACTAGCCAGCCGATCGGTCTGAAATTTTTACAGGTTATTCTGTATACCGTTGGCTCACTCCGATACCAGATTTACATTTCTCTGTTGAAAATTTCATGTTTTCCCAAGACGAGAAAATGAGAAAACGAGGAATTTCGATTGTTGAACTTTGAATGCGCGCCATTTTGTTAAATTTCGACTTACCTGGCTAATTATGGTACCCGCGATAGCGGTACTCATACCGATTGCAAATCTTTTCGATATTTTTCTTTTGGATGAGTCTGTGAGCTGAAATCAATTCCGCCAGAAAAGCGTCTTTTTTTAAAAACGCTACATTTACCTCTAGACCTAGCATTAAATAAACAACTGAAAAGTTATTAAAAAAAATGGTTTTGCATACACTACGAGTGTCTTAATAAGTGAAAAAAGTTTGACGTTGTTGTTTGTTGTACGGGCCGAAAAAAAAAATGTCGAACATTGGCGAAATATTCGGCGTGATTGCTAGAATACTCCCTTAATCCGCAACGACAGTTTTGCGCAATCGGCCAGTTGTAGGTTGTAAACTCGGTTGTTTTGGAATGGCGCGGACCGAAGCCAACTGGGATCATCGAAAACTGCTGTACGATTAAATAGAGAACTGTAGGCGAATAAATAACGTAAATAACCGTCGTGTACGCGAGATACAATGTTCGTGGGCCGTGTGTGCGCCTCCCGGCCCGGCGCAATTAATAGCGCGAGAGCTTCACCAAGGGATGACGAGATGCTCCGGGAATTTCGAGCAATCATTGCTGTTAACGCTTATTACGCGTCCTGTTATGTATACCTATACGTGACATTTATATTTTCCGCGGAGTAATATCGTTTTCGCGTATCAAAGAAGAGTTTCGTTCGCCGAGTCGATTTTTGACTCCTGATCGATCCACTTGGTAGCAATTATTTGTAGGAATAAGGGGACAGTAATAATTTATAGAAATGTAGTAGAATAATTGAACTTCTGGGCTGAATTGTGAAATTAAATCGAGTTAATTGTTAGCTTGAAAATTGAAAAAACTTGTGGATTAAAAATTGGTAAACAGAAATATTTACAGTAATTGAAAAGCTGCAGTTTAGTTTGTACAGTCAATTCGATATGTGATCGATTCACCTGTTAGGAATCATTTATAGGAGTAAAGTAGAATACTTGAATTTCTGGAGTAAATCGTGAGACCAAACCGAGTCAATTATTGGCTTAAAAATTGAAGAAAAGTGAGAAGCAAGAACTGGAAGATAGAAATACTTCATAACAGCGAAGCGGTGGTTTAGTTTGTATACACATGTATCATTTTCTTTACAGAACAAGTTGAACTTGGCAAGTTAGTAAACAAAGTGAGAATATTAATGAACTCGTTACTTGAAACATTCGAAAATGAGGAATTTCAAGGAGCAAACTGAAATACTCCGAACCATATCGCGAGATTAAAAAACGTGTCAACTGACAAGCTGAAAAACTGAAAAAGAAGAAAAGATTTATACAGAAAGCAAAGTTCATTCATCTAGAGAATTTCGGGAAGCAGTAGCATTTGATGCTCGTTTGCCAGTGGTAATCCACTTCCAAATTCGTCGACAGTCGTCCTTCTCAGCAGGCACTAGCGTTCCAAAGCGTACCTTCATCTTCTTCATTGCGATATTTAATTTCTCAGGGACGTGTTTCCATTACAAAATATTTCTGTATTTGTCTGCGAACTTCCCTAAGAGTTTATGAGGAAACTCTGCCGTTAGCTGACTACGAAAACCTCTCGTTGTTTACCCGCCGGTGCAATGCCTCTCTCTCTCCCTCTCACTCTATCTCTCTCTCACACTCTTTGCACAGTCGAGACTGTGCAAGTCCCGAAGAAGCTGCGGACGAGACCGCCTAACTTGCATAATACATTTTAATTTATAACGATATTAATTAACAAGTCCGCTGGCTACAATACATTCGACTATTCGTTCGTCCGCGCGTGCAAGCTAGAACGGGGTTGATACACTTCGCGCAAACGAAAGGGGTAGTCGGGGATCGTCGAGTTTCGGCTGATAGTAATGATACTTCGTCGAACTTCAGTGGAGAAATTAGACGTACTGAAAATATTTTCCCTAAAAGTATACTGAGTGGACACTGTTATATCCCAGGGAAGGAGCCATCTTACTATCTTACGAGGTTAGGTTAGGATCGTGAAGTTTCAGCTGATGGCAGTGACACTTTGTCGAACTTAAATTGGAAAATTGAACGTATCGAGAATATTGGAGATGAAACAAAGGTTCAAGAAAATATTTTCCCTAAAAAATTGTTACCTACTGCAAAAAAAAAGGAGCTGTCTTATGTTATCTTACGGGGTTAGGTTAGGTTAGAATGGCGTTTGATATTCAAGGTGCTGAATTTTATTGGCCCACCCTGTATAAAAAACACTAACTCTTCATATATTCTAAGGGAGTATATTCAAGTTCATGGTTCAATTGAAGATGAATAAATCATTCTTTTACACTATGCATGTATCTAAGCAACTTGGGTAATTTCATATATAGGGTGCACGAAATGTTCACGCTATTACTAAACACTTTCGTTGTAAACATTAGATACACAGAAGGATCTTAATTGTTTCTTACGAGTAACACAATCAGCTCCGTTCTTAAATTTGCAATAATTTTCTAACAACGAATAGAAACAGATGGAAAAATAAAAGCCAGTAAACGAATCAAGTATGATGTACAGAAACACGAAGAAATAGGAAGAAACGAAAGAGTTACATGTGATATCTTACGAAACATCGAAAAATAAGGTAGAAGCTAATTATGCCACAGAAATTCGTACAAATTGTAACGTTACAATAACAGAAGAGCAAGATAAAATGCAAAAATTAAACACTTGCTACTTTACGCCACGGTGGATAGTTAAACGAGTCCTGGCAAAGCTGTAAAATTTCTCAAAAAAATCAGCCTGTAAAACGGGAGGTGTCGATTAAACGCGAATTTTTGGTATTTCGAGCGATAGAGGCCGCAGAACGGTCGAGCTTTCACACTTGCCTCATTGTCACGTTGACTGTTGGCATCGCGCGTCTCTGGGATGTGCGCAGGAAGCGACTGAGAATTTCGAAGGTTGGCCCACGTCCAATAAACATCTTTGGTATAATCTAACACCATTTCTACCCTCGACACCTACTCATACACTACGATGTATAGTAATATCGATCGTGTGAGTTTCGTACTCGATTAAATCGAACAAAGCCAAGTTGCGACCGAATAAACGTGGAAAGTGGAATAAATGGAACGGTATATCGGCGACGATGTTGAACAATATATAGGTAAAAAGGCGGGTGAAGTTGAGATTTGTGTTAAGTGCTGACACGTAATAAGATTAATATCGAAGTTGACAACCGTAGCTAGATCATTTCGTCAGCTCCAACTATATACCGACCAGATGGTGGTGTGCAGTGTGCATTCGCTGTCCAAACATTTCCTAGAAACAATGCATCTGCGGCTATTATGTAAAGGATGCTTTATTAGTTTTCTACACTTTCGTACATCACAATAAATCTCGACTATATCTGTTGCTATTAGGTTTTCTCGAAAATCGTTCCTAGTAGATATCTCATTTTCGTGATATTAGCAACAGGTTGACGAGTTTAAGCGATACATGATTTATTTAGCTGTTATCGTTTTTATTATATGAACGAGGGAAATGAGAAAATTTTTGCATAGATAGAATTAGGCGAAATACGTGGGATAGTGGAAATTATTAATCTCAGCTATTTGTTTTTCCTGAATTTTGGTAATATTAGCAACAGGTTGATGAGTGTTTCAAACAATGCACGATTTAGTCATTTATTATCGTTTTTATTATACGAATGAAGGGAATAATGAGAAAGCTTGTAAATAGGTGATGTGAGATCGTTTGATCTAAATTAGGCAAAACACGTGGGTCGTTTGAAAATTATAAATTTCAAATGTATATCTTCATTTTTCACGAATTTTCGTGATATCAGCAACAGGTTGATGAGTGTTTCAAGCAATGCACGATTTATTTATAATATAAACGAGGGAAATAACGAGAAAATTTCTAAATAGGTGATGCGAGATCGTTTCAAAAATTCGTGGATCATTTAAAAAGTTTTCAGAATGAACTACATGTGACACTAGAAGTTTCGAAATTTTTAGCTTGTCAGAGATTTTCAATTGTCATATGAATAAATATAACAGATCGAACAATTGAGCAGAAATTCGAATGCAAATTTCATTGCATTAGAAATTTTCGTCACACGAGAAAATTAAAAATAATTCTGTTGTGGAAAGAAATTTTTCTCAGACGAGGAAGTTAAGGAAGATTGACGAATATTTTGCAGGTCTCGACGAACTGGAGTTAGAAATATCCTTGGTACAAATGCATCGATGTTAAAGAAGATTCTATCGAAAACTAAAGCTGTCTTTCCATTTCGTAAACTTTTCAAATTACTCAAATATCTATCGAATAATTTTCAATTCAATTTTTCAATTACTTCCCGAGGCAGTTTTCGATCAAAGAAATTCTCTGAACCGTTCTTTAATTGTCTGAAAGTGTACACTGACAATTTTGCAACATCGAAGGAAGAACTTCTTTCGCACGTTTACCATTTGGAAGATCTTAAGTGTTTCTCCGAAGGAATTCCGTCACGCGAGAAGAGTAAAAATTTGTCAAAAAGGGATGACAAACGGCGGAGAGTCCGGAGGGCTGGAAATTTCGAAGTGACAGAAGAACGGAAAAGTACGGCGAGAAGAGTGAAAATGTGGGAAGTTGAGAAATTCGCGAAATTCGAGAACGCGAAATTAGGAAAGCGGTATACTGGGGGATTTGTAAATTAGTCGGGTACTACTAACTCGTTATACTAATTAATTTTGTTGTTCCGAAGTTTTGCTACAGAGGAGATACTTAAGCGGGGCCGGTTAATCGCGCGTGAACAATAAAACGAACAGTAGCTTCAATTCATTTCAAAACGCGTACACACGTTTTAATCAACGCTCTGCCATTTGTACCGCTTTATCACCTGCCCGGTGACGTTTCATATTTAACACGGACAACCGTCAGAAAAAGCGTAGTTAAATTAGCAGGAAATTATCACGAACCTGGGCAATAATTATTTATAGTTCGGCGGAAAAAAGATGAATTATCGTGGAAATCCGCAGCTGGTGAAAACGAGCCCGATGTAATTTTCCTCTCGTTTAAACCGCGCCATCGTTAAGCGCGACAATCATGATCAATTCAATTGTAAACACTATAAAAAACCTGTGATGATATTTTTCTGCCACGACGAGACATTTTCACCTTGCAAATTAATTTTCACATCTCTCTCGAACAACGGCGATTTGTCCTGTTTTTATTTTGTTTATCGCAGCAACGGGAAGTTTCTCGTTTCGTTGCCCGTTGATTGGAAGATGGAAAAGCGAAGGGAATTATTCGACCGGTTACGATTCCCGGTACACGTGTCCCGCGGAAAAATTTATTGTTTTTCTTGTTTGCTATTCGCCACGCGTGCTGGCAGAAATAAGGAAAAGAAATTATCATGCTCTGGAGTCTCGCCGGAAGTGTCTTGTATAAATACAGCTGTCGCGAGCTACGCAAAGGGAGGTAAGTGCAAAACAACTTGCCCGATGTGTTTTGACTCTCTGTCACTTTTAGAGCCACTGGACGGGGTAAGCGATACCGCAGACATTCTTTCGTCGAAGGGAAAAAGGCGCAAACAGAGAGGCGGGTTAAAAATTTCGCGAGGAAACGAGACTTAAAAGAGTGTAATCCTTTTGATGCATTTCCAGACACTTTGTCCTGTTTCTAATATTGAATTTCGGAATACTTTGAGCTTCGACGAGTGCTTCGACGAATTCTGCGACGGAATTGAAATATTCGGAAATAGTGAGATACTGAAATATTGGCGTCGGAGGATTTTAATAGTATTTATAGTACGAGGAAGCTGTAAGAGTGAAGAAGAGGAAACTGGGGAATTCGAAAATTGTCGAAATTAAAAAATGACTGCGTTCGACAAATTACAAATTCGTAAAAATGAAATATCAATGAATGATTAATTTTAATTTTAAAAACAGAAATCTCGAAACTAGAACCTGATTAGGAGGCTTCGGAAATCTTTCAAATAAAAAATTGGTAGATTGGATAATTATATCACAAAAATGAAGCACCGCTTAATTACAGATTTCCACCTTGAAAATGAAAATCTGAAAACAGTACACCTGTAATTAAAAAATTACACAATTACCAGAGTCCGAAATATTTGGAATATTTTTCAAAAACAATCGATCAAACCGTCCACTTAGGTACAAAACACCGTCGAACGGTGTCTCTCGAAGCGCAGAATCTCCAAGCGAGTGTAATTATACCTTACCATCTTCAGCGTGGTTCGAAAAGGAACAGAATACCAAAGTAGAACCGTGTTCTGCGTGTACGTGAAAAACTAATTACCATTACGTTTCTCTCAGAGCGGAACCGTCTCGAAAAAAACTGAACAGAAATGTCCTGCACCGTGATCTCTGGGCCAGGTTCGTTATTTTTAGTATCGAGATACTGGTCGAAGCGGAAAGAGAGACACAGGGTCAAAGAGAAACGGACAGGGACGATGTTGTACACGGCTAGCTAGCCAATCAGAAGTAACATAGAAGGAAGTAAAAGAGACAATTGTACAGGTAAGTGTGTTGTAATTAAACAGTAGGCGTAGGAGCTGTAGGTTGACGAGGGAGCAGAGAATTCGAGCCTATTCGTGAGTCCAAGCTGTACCACTCTCTCTGTACAGCGGCGTCAGCTTTTGCCCAACGTGTACAGACGCGTGTTCACGCGTGCTACCTCGCATACCTATACACACCTCGCTTGACCACCGGTATTAAAGCTACATGCGTCGTTGTCCCGGTAAAAGAGGACCGACCCGAGGGAGGGCCACTCTTAAAATGTTATGACGTGGAACTCGTGATTTCATGGAACATTTAATCACTATATTGGTAAATAGCCGAAACAGGGTTTACCAGGCATTGGACGGCGACCAGCTCCCTCACGACGCTTCTCGACGCTCGTGCGAGGACACGAGTGATCACGATTTTAGAGGAGATTCCTGGGTCGGATACTTGGTAGGCTACAATTCCTTGTCGGGTACAAAAAGATTCGGACAATATTTAGAATATTGTCATTTTTTGAAAATTGGACCAAACGAGTTGAGTTTTTTTCTGAAGTTAGAAGGTTTAGTATACCTACTAGATGACGTGTGTAAAAAATTTTGAAAAAATTGCAATTTGTGGGAATTGAAAGGAAGAAAATTGCAAGGGTCGTTGTTTGCAACTTTTTTATGTGAGATTTTAATGAAATTTTAAAACGTACGTTTTGTAGATTTATGTCTATTGTATACCTTCGTAATTTCAAATTATTATAATATTTATCAAATCAAATTATTATATGCATGTTATGTATTAATTGAACAATTTAACTACAACTAACATTGCAACGATTGTTCTCAAATTATTAGTTCGGTAACGTTCAGAAAGAAAAGATCGATAGAAACTGACCTCAACGTAATTAAACATCGTGAACTTAACATCTCGTTACTTAATGTTCGCTACTATTACAACCAGCAATTCCTACTTAATTACACGATTAATTACTCCACAATTCTTATCAACAAATAAACGCTGACTCGTAGCAAACATTTAAACTCTGACTCGTAGCAAAAAATACAAACATGTGATTAAGACTTCATTATCCTTCTCATTGCTGATGGCGCCTATAGGCGTTTTGAAAATTTGTTTTGTTTTGGTGCATTTCTACCTTAATTTAATACTTCATTTTATTGTTTACACATTTCGACCTTATTTTAGTAATAGCTTATTTTATTATTTAATAGCTTATTTTAGCAAAAACGGTTAACGTTCTATCTTCTCATATTCCCAATATTTTCAAATTTCAAAAAATAAACTTCAGAATTTCTCAAAATCGTCGAAGATCAACTTGCAAAAACGCAGTGAAAGGGTTAACGTTCCATCTCTTCGTATTCCCAATATTTTCGAAACGAACTCGCGAAACCGTCGTACCCACACTATTCCAAAGAGACTGTCCTCAGGATCGATCGTAAGATATCGAGAGAACCGCTGTATGCGTTCACTAGCGAAGGTGCTCGAGCCAAATAGTTACCCCTTTCTCCCTTTCTCTGTTCGCTGACGACTGCACTGTCGGTGGAGCAGTTAGACTGTCGGAAAAGCCCATAGAGGCCGAAGGGTGGGTTCGGGTCTCGAAGCGACGGGGGTGTGTACCAATTATACAGACACAACTATTGTGCGGCTCTCATTAAACGACGCCAACAAATTCGATTACTTCTGCTTCGAAATTTTGCCCGGCCTGGTAAACGTTGTCTGGCATCGCCACCTTCACCCTTACAGAAAGAGGGTGGGCCGAGCATTCTCCACGGTTCGAACTCACTCGACCCT
>NW_017100227.1:292304-298322 GCF_001263275.1 Habropoda laboriosa | reverse complement strand
GCCTGAACGCCGTCGCGTTCCACGAATGTCTGGCCGCGTATAGAAATTAATTGAGTTCTGGGGGGCTCCTGCCCGATGAACGCTATCTTATGGGATTGAAATATTTTTATAGCAGTATCTACGTGGTTCGGTTCGTTTGTATTGTAGCAAGAGAGCAGTGTAGAGAGTTCGAGGATCGTTGGAAAGATTAAGCGGTTAACGAATTACGTCCCTTTGGATTGAAAATTGTTTCAGTGACAGGGGAAATTTTGCTGAATTGAAGTGTTTAGGTGTAAGTTAGTGGAGAAATATTTATCGTTTGTTTGTTGAAGTTTTTTTTAAGGTTGTTTACTTTGCACGAGTTTCGACTTACTACGTAAACTACGAATGCAATAAACATCTGTATGTAAAATCATAAAAATTGTCACCTTTCTTAATCGTTCAAACGGAACCCCTTAAACTGAACGTTTAACCCTTTCGTGACTAGCGACAGATCTGAATTTAGTACTCGTCACAACGATCCTTAGATAAATAACAAATGTGAGAAAAAATTAGTTCACTCACGAAAGGGTTGGACAAGTTTCATCTTGAACGCTAAAGTATCGCATAAACACTGTGTCCGGTTTTAATATTTACTTCGGCGAAAAGAAAAAAAGGAAAAAAGGGAGAAATGATTCCAGGAAACGGAAGCGACCGGAAGCTGGGCTTTGGAGGAAGACCCGAGACTCGTATCGTTAAAAGAAAACATTTAATTGGCGTTGCAAGCGGAGCGCAAACGAACTCAGACGGGCAGCGGCGAGGGTGATTTATTATTTAATCTTCTAGACGAGTGATTTTTATCTGGCCGGCCGCCACGGTTCCCGGGGCCGAAAAGCTACCCCTGCCCGTTACCGTTTACCGACCTCGGGTCAGTAATGGTTATGCTTGTCATTATCGCCGTGTCGTACGAATCGTCTGGCCGCTCGCAACCCAGGCCACGACCAATGGACTGCAGCACTTGAACTCGTTACGCCGTGCGGTGCAATTCCGCGACCGTTTCGGCCCATTCTCGCTTAAACGTTGCGAAAGGGGCTGGAGGCACGAATTTATACCGCTACACCAGGCCGAGGAAAAAGTTTCTTGGACGATACGCGTCAAAAGGAACACGATATCTCGCCACCGTTCACCGAGCCACACCGAAACTCCCAGCGGAGTTGAGGAAATTGATAAAGCGAACTTGCGTCGCGCTTACAACTTCAACATGGAAGTTGTAGGTCACGCGTTAATGGCTGTTTGAATCGCTGCAGTAACATCGACGCGATTCGATGCGTTAAAACGGAGTTATTTGCTGGAAAGTAATTTCAAAAATTTCGTGCTTTTTTGTTTACGAGAGAAAGAGAGGTTTCGTTTGGCTTTCAAAACTTGTTGATAAAATTGTCGTTGGGATAATCGTCGTCAGATACAAAATCTCAAAAATTTCGATTCCTTCTTATTGCGAAACACCGAGGTTTATTGTTTGGTTTTGCAAATTTTTTGGAATTTCTATTTTTGCAAGTTGATTACTAAGTGATTTGCGGGTATAAAATCTTTTAAAAGTGCTTTTGGGATTTTTATTTTTTCAAAGTAATTTCTCGTGTATCGTAGCTTGCTGCGACTTCTAAGTATTGTGTTTACGAGATCGGTCAATTTAATTCAAGATATTCCACGTAAACGTGAATAACGCTGTGTCACGTTCAAAAGACAACGTCGAAAACAATAACATACAAATCTCCTCTGTTTTCCTTCAATAATCTCGCCCGATCGACAATTACAGCTCGAAAACCGAACGCAACGAAACAACGCACGAAGAAATGTGCCGGATCTCTATCGTCCCGTCGTACGAGGAACACCGTGGCCAGTAGGAAGCAAAAAGGGATAGAACAATAAACACAGCAAGTAGGAAAATAAAAGGGGGTGCATCGATCGTAGGCGACAGGTCCACGGTCTTTCGTTCCGCTCGCCATGAAAAGTTTAATGACTTTTTGTTAATTAACATCCCGTCGGACAGGTTTAGAGCAACGACGGTCACTTTGGTCCCTCTCCTCCGCCTCCTTCCTTACCACCGCCGCCGCCCCTTCTCACCCTCGCAACTTCCCCCCCGCCCGTTGGGCCGCATTGACGTTTTCGTTGCAGCACGGAAATGCCACTGTGCAATGCCAGTGCGCGGGAAGAGTGGCAGGGGGAGGGTATGTACTTGTTGTTTCGCGTGGAATCGCGAACACGCCGCGCGAAACAATTTACCAGACGATAAATTTTTATAGAAGGGCGCGCACGGAGACCGTCCAAAGAGGATGAGGGTGGTCACCGCTGAAACGGAATTGAATCGATATTTTTACGTGCCGTTTACCGGAGGGAAAGGGTTGAAGCTGGCACTCGTGTAATTGCAGGACACACACGGGGGCGGAGATTAGGGGCGCGATCTGACTCGTCGTCCACCCTGCCTACTACTTTGACGTTCCGCGAACAGAGATCGTTTCGCTTCTTGGAGTTCTTTAAACGCAACGGAACGTGTGACACGTTCGCGAGGTATTTGTGAAGTTGAAGTTGCCGTAATTAGTAATTAGATTAGTATGAACTGCTGGAGTGTGTGTCGAGAAATGGAACAGTCTCGGGGTTCAAGGTCGATTGCACGAAGTCGAAAGAGCTGCCTTGAATTACGCTTTATTTGTATTAACATTTCTGGCTACTTGAACCGTGTAATTTTGTTTTACGTTTGTTTTATCTGCAACCCTGCTAGAGATATTTATCGTAGAAGTTCCTTTTCTAAGGAACTTTTCGTTTAATTCTAAGGGTAAGTTAGATTATTCTGTGACGAGAAATAGAACAGTCCAAGGGTTCAACGTCATTTCATGGTCATTGGTATTATATCTCATTAGACTACAATTGTACGAAGTGAAACATGTGTTACCTGGAATATAAAATTTATTCGTACGAACATATTTGCCTTCTACATTTTCTTCCATCTCCAATCCTACTACAGACATTTAGAAGTCCCTTCACCCTAGATTTGTTGTAATTTCAAACTGTAATTCCAAGTTTAAGTTAGATTATGTGTGACAAGAAACAGGACAGTTCGTTTGAACAAACTACCCTTTTTAGATGCTTCGCCCACAGACACCTTTCTAAGCCGATTTTTCACACTTGAAACGACAACAGTGAGCAGCATTTAATTATTAACCTTTTCTATCGACCCGTTAAGCGTCTATTATACCAACAGTTCAGAAACACCCTATGCAATACGTTCAGGAGAATTGCCAGCGACCCCTTAACCGCAGCATCGAAATGTCACGGAGCGACAGTAGTACTACCTACACGGAACGAGGAATTTCTTAAGCGCTGATATTTCACGTTCGTCAACGACGATTGAACTTTAGACGGCCGTGCCATCTGGGGACCGATAAAGGCCGATTCGTTCCATTATCGCGGCGCACGTTGACACTCCGCGCGGATTAATACCCGCTCGCGTGCTGCCAGAGTAAACGGCGTCCTCGGAATTTATCATAATTGGTCTTTTGATATAGCGTCGATCCACTCACGTGCCGGGCATTTCCGTGCCCTCTCTCCCCTTCGTTCCACCAAACCTCTCCTGCATTTCGTTCGTGTCTCGAACAACGCTTTCTCGAATAACCACGATACTCTTCTAGACCGTGGGGATGAAAACCAGGATTATAGTCGACTATCCCCCGGAGGACAAATACAAAGGGCAACTAATCGTAGATGACAACTGATGCGCGTGATCAGAAGTATCCAAAAAATGGTGCTGGGAACAAGCCTGAAGATCTTTCATCCCTGTCACTCGCGACGTTCTCGCTGAGGAACGCAGGAATTCCGTGGAACACGCTGGCGCTCCACAGGGTGAGCAACAGCAGCAGGCGGGCAAAGGAAGAAGAGTATCTCGGCAAACGACTGAAACTCAGGAACCGAGGTCGTTTGGGGAACGTACGGGAGACGGAACGCTGGAAACTCGAAGGAAACGCGGCATCGTGGGGAGGAGTGGGCTGTGGGAGGACAGTCGAAGCCAGGGGAGCGGAAAGAGGGAAAGGGTAGTTTTGTTGCCGGTTCTGGAGACTTGGCGAGGAGGCCGGCAACGGCGGAGGGCGGAGGGGGTGGGGGAACTGAAGAGGCAATATAGGAGAAAGCTTATTATTGGAGTTCGCTGCACCCGAGAAGAGAACAAAATACAGGCGAGCAGTGATTGCTGTTTCCAATTGAACCCCTCGTGCGCCACGCTCTCCACCTGAATGAACGAGCTAGCGGAAAATAATCAAGCTCCGCCCGGAGCTACTATCTAGCATTCGTATATCCAGCCCACCCTTAACCCTCCGCGCCTTTCCCACCCCCGAACGCTCGATCCTCTGTCGCGTATCGGAGTCCGCTCCGCGTCGGCGCTTGTTTTAGACATCAGTCTCAATCTACCGATCACCCTCTTCAAGTCTCCTCTGTCTTCAGCTGCTCGCTCTACCAATTCACCATTATACCTATCTTTTCAACCGATTTTTACGTGAAATATGCCTATAGCGGGCTCTTCATTCGGATTCGCTAAGATTGTAGATCTATAAATGATCTTAGCTAGGTGTTCTAGCTATGCAAAATCGGAGACCGTTGTTCTTAGCCGGCGGAGGCCGGGTCAAATATGACCCAATGCTGAAATCATATTTTTTTTATTTTGCTACATTGTGGTTAATATAACAAACATATTTATAACATAAGGAGAGGAGTTTCGAATGCTGATTGAAAAAAGGGACAACTAAGTGCCGGGGCCGATGGTCGAACTCTACTTTCTATCTTGTTGTAAGCTGATAATCCAGAATGTCCAATTTATCCAGGAGCATTAAGTCATCCTAGAAGAAGCTACAACGAAGACGACCAATCGTGACGTATGGGAAAAAAAATATGTAGAAAAAGAGATACGAAAAATAGACAGTCATACTTTGCGGAGTGTGAGTCCGCAGACGTGTCACACTGCAATGTATAAGTACGCGTGTAAGGGAGGGTTAGAAGAGTGTAGAGAGACCCGTTTGAATTTCAACGGAGAGGGAATTTTTTCGTAACGTAAGGATCGAATCCCGCACGATCCTCCCGGTCGAAATCTACGCAGATTCGTAGCGATCCTCTCCCCATCTGAAGTTTCAAACCGGGCCTCGTCCTCTCTCTATTTCTACCTCCCCCGTTGGTTCCGTCGCGTAACCAGGATTCACGTGTCGGCTTGGTAGAAACAAGGGGCCAAGTGAAGGGGGCGGTGAAGAGAGAGAGAGAGAGAGAGAGAATGGGAGTGAAAGAGAGAAGTGAAGGTAGCGCTCGCGCGGGTCGGTCGATGGATGGAGCAGGAGGAAAGCAGAGGAATATGAAACAATCGCTTCATTGGAAAGTCAAGAATCTCTCGAGCCCGTCGGCGTTTGACTTGCCATTAGGAGCGTCAGTTTTAATTGTGCCTGCACTCTCGTCCTCGTCGTCGTCGACGTCGTCGTCGTCGTCTATCTCTTGCAGTCTGCAGTCTCAGGTGAAGTGTATCGCCTACCCCCGCACGTATATGCCTCACCGTGTCTACCCACCTACCCCGTGCCCTTTAGCGATGTCTCATTAGTTGCAGCACTGCAACGGATGAGTACATCCTACTGCCACCCAACTACCGCTAGCGTCCCTCCCATCTTCGTGTAACCCGTTCCTACCCCGTCACTCGACTGCCACTTCCTTATCCCTGGCCACTTACTCGCTCCCAACAACCGGCAACTCGTTCACCTATACTGTTTGATTCGTTATGGAAGCAAGATGTCATTTCTTTCTTTCGTCACTCGCAGTCTCGCCGTTTTACAATTCAAGGTGTTTTCCGCCTCGCTGTTTGTCACTCGAGGCCATTTCGTCGAGGTGCTTTACAGACGGGAATAGACAAATTTCGGCAAGTGTTTTTGGAAAACTTGGAACGTTATTCTAAGATGTTTTTCGCCCCATTTGAGATATTTTCGTTAAGGTGAAGAATTGGCGAATTTTGGAAAATTCGAACGTCCTTTTGAACTGTCTTTT
>NW_017100227.1:283790-292254 GCF_001263275.1 Habropoda laboriosa | reverse complement strand
GCGTGGATTAACTCTCTTCCTGTTGCTCGTATTTCTTTACCGAGGGATGCAATAACAGAATTTCGATAAAACTGCAATGTTGAAAGATGAAGAGACGCGTGAAAATGCCACACAACTAATCAGAAGGGCGGAACTCTTTAAGAACATATCTACATCGGGATTTAATGCAATGCAAACCACAAAGACAAACAACGTTCGCCTCTTGATGACGCAAACAACTCCGGCAATTCTTGGCGGACTTTCTTTTTTCGCTTTTTTCTTCCAGTGGCCGCGTTTACCTCTAGATTTGCTCCTCATTAGCTCGGAGCTTGCCGAATATAAGGCTGCCGGTTCAGGGAGAGCCGAAGGCGGGCCGAAATTTTCCCCGGGTTCCTCCCTTGTTTTTCCACCGAATTTCTTCTCCTTTTTTCCCACGGTAACGGAACAATCCGCGGCGGCGTTTACCAGCGCGGAACCAGGACGAACGAAGGACCAAAAACGAGAAAGGGAGGCCTGCAAGGCAGAGGCAAAAAGGGACCTTCTTCATTTAGCGCAGGCTAATAGTTCAGCCACGGCAAGATTATTGTACGGAGGTACAAAAGCGATACTTTCGCAATTAAGGGAATAGTCGTAAACCTCCGCGACTAGGATATACTACGTGTACAGAGCGCATGCATTGCACCGGGGCCCGCTTTGTTTGCTGAGCGCGATGAGTTGAAAGACTCCCAGCCTCTTTCCTTTCTCCGCTTCTTGCTTCCATTGGACCACTGTCTTTCTGTCCCCGTGCAAGTTTGATGTCCCGCTAATTCTAAAGGAATGGGTAATCGCGCGCGCTCTGGTCACTGTGTGCACATGGATGCTAGAGTAGACCTACTCGACCCCTTTGCTAACGCGGATCAGGTCACTCGCGGATGCATCACGATGCTACGGCGAAGTTTACAGGCGAAAAACGAACGATTTATGTGGATTTCTTCTTGTTACCGTTGTCCACCTCTAACTTCGTCGAAGCAAGGAAAAAGATTCGTACAAATGTAGGTACATTAGCTGTAGCTTGGCTTTCGAAATACGGAAATTTTAAGTTATTTGCATTCGTCAGTGTTGACGTGTGAGGCACAGTAAGTGCTTAGAAATGGACCTAATTTAACCTAATCGTACATGAAAAATCGCAAAATGGAACAAAGCTAAGAAAAAAGAGGAAGTAGATTGAAAGCTAGCAACTGAGAGCACTGTGAGAAATAGAAAATGGAGAAGAGTTAACCCTTGTGCGGTCTTCGGGTCTTTTTTGACCCATCTGCTCCTTGTTTTTTGTATGACTTTTACTGTTACGAGTCTTTCTTGACCCAAAGATCTTCGGTGTATTTTCAAACGAAAGAACGCACTAAAGGGTTAAGAGTACTAGAAAAGTGATCAGTGCTCTCTAAGTAAAAGTTTATTATTGCTTCAAAAGAAACAAAAGCAACAAGTGTGATAGAAAATTAAAGTAGCGTATGAGAAGAACGTAAGTAGGTATTTATGCCTGTCGCTTTGCTACTTCAAAACAGACTCCTCAAACGAAAATCTCTCTTTGGTCGCCGAATTTCACTTTTTCATTCGTTCATTGCTGCGACCTAGAAGTTCACGTCGAACCTCGTAAGATTACTAAAAGTAACTGGTATCAGCGTGTCACTCGAATCCTGATGAAGCAAGCTACAATGCTTACGAAACGTCAGAATACTTCTTCCCTAAATACACAAAATACACGTTTGTATCGATTGTATCTCATCGAGAGTTGATCCTCGCCTCCGGCAGGTGTAAGAGTAAAGGAAGGTGACACAACCGGACGAAAATTGGCGCAAGAACATCCCAAGCATCCCCTCTCTCCCCTTGTCAGACGACAGCGTATATCTCAGCGCATCAGTCCAAGTGTGCTTCTACTTAACAAGCTTTCGCGTATTGTGAGGAACATGCTTAAAAGGAAACCAAAAATGAGGACAAGTAGTAGCGAGGAAAGGTGGGGGTAGGTGGGTTCGTAACGACGAGAGAGGTGCGAGAATCAGCGAGATCACGGTGACACCTCGGGCACCCTCTCGTATCACGCTCTTTTTCACCCCGAGTGCCGTACAAACAATAACAAACAGTACTAATGAGGCTCTTCAATAGCGAGGAAGTAGCGGCGAACTGTGCACGCCACTCGGATGCGCGCGACAAAGCTTCCGGAATGATTACGCGGTGTTGTTCGACACTTGACTCCACGCCACGTCGATTGTTCGCTTCGTTCCCGAGCGATCGTCGGCCCGCCGCGGGCTGAAAGTATCCTTTGACGCGCCGAGTACCACTCGAAAGACTCGAAAATCTGGTTAGAAACTCTGGACGCCGTAACAAACGAGTCTTTATCGATCACTAGGCTCGCAGACTCAGACTGTCTCCCGCGATTCGATTAACATTTCCCAAGTCCCGCCCGATCAACGAACCTGAATTTTCTCGTCTCGACCGAGATGTCGAGGATTTTCCTCGCTGTGCGGATCACATTTGCCGTGAAAAGCTGGACGATGAATGGGAGAGACGTTTGCGAAGTCTGCGAGGTGCGAGAAAAACGCAACATTCTTCGGGATTCCTTGAAATTTGAAGGAAGCCTTTTTGTAGAGGAATTCGTAGTTTTGTGAATACAGCGACTCTTAATGATCAAACGAGTCATCAACGAGGCTTGGACATATTCGAGGTGTCTCAACTTGAAACGAAGTTAGACTGAAACAGGATACCTTTCGTTTTGAAAATTGATTTGGACACTTAGTAAAATCGGTAATCTTTCTGGGGCAAATGTATAGTTGCACTAAGGAAACTTATAAGTTGTGCATTTACATTGCGGCAGATAACAGAATTATCTACTTCTATCGATGCAATAAGTCACGAATTAATCAGGTACAGAATTCTCAATTATTTGGCACTTAAGCACACCGCGCCAGAAACTATAATCGCTCGCATCTTCGAACCGAAGCCTCAACTAGCAAAATGACCAAGATATATTCAATTCCTTTTCTAACGAAGAATTAAAATATTTTCAAATCCTACACATTATTGTATACATATACACACATTTTCCTCAACGTACGTCACTTCCACGACAGGTACACAATTTCAAAATAAAATCCTAATACTCTGCATTGGATTAAATTGACAAAGACGTGAGTTAGAATAAAAAGCAAGGGCAGAAAATTCAATGAGCACTGTCCGACAGAACGGTAACCATATACGACCTGAAAGCTCATAAAAATTGCCCTCTGACCATTTCTCAATGACCAGCCCAGTCTTGCAGAGGTTCTTTCTCTTCGCGGCGACTCGTCCGCCATGTATCTCGGCTGTCGAGATGCTGAAGAATTCTTGTCGAGTCCAGGGGAACGCGACTCGCACGATTTCGACTGGTAAGCAGTGTCTCCATGCTCTAATTTCTCGTTTGCGTTTCCTCTAAAAAAAGAATGGCTCCCTTTTATCTCAGGAGTGCACCAACTATCTTTCGTAAGCCTGCAGCGCACGGTACACACTCGACGCCATGCTCTAGAATTCCAGATACTACAAGATCTCAGCCTCCTTCCTTCCCTCCCGCCGCCGTGCCACCCACTTTGCTCCACCGGCGGCCCGCTTTTCATGCGCTGCACCGTCGTCTTGTTTGCCACAAACGTCCGCGTCTTTCGAGGGGACCAATTAGTTCCATTTTTCTTACGGAAACTGCATTCCGTTCCTTCGGAAACCGTCCTCGAGAAATTGGCGTGCAATCTGCTGCCCCTACTTTCAATTGCAAATAAATGTTCTGCTGCTGCTGCTGCTGCTGCTGCACACCACTTGTGTTTCCCTCCCCTGCTTTTCCGTTATCTTTGCCTACGGAGTTCCCTCTTTTCGATAACAAACGACCGCCATTTTAATAGTCTGCCTTGGTTTAGAACGGACCATTATTTTAGTTATTTTCCCGCTTTTTGTTCTGTTTAGAGGTATCAGGTGTTACTGATTAATGATTGTGTAATTGGAGTATATTGTTATTGAAAATCAGAGTGAAATGTTAAACGAGCGATATTGGATTTTATATAATTAAATAAAGGTTCTTTCGCTGTGTATGTTACCAGCAATGTGTAGAAGCTGGACAATGTATAGTCTGCCTAAGCGATGTATATTTATATTATCGAGATAGAGTATTGTATCAGAGGTGTTCAATTTAGTCAAAAAATTAATCACTCGTATTCTTGATTCACAAAAGTACTGCTTCTTAATACACAAAAATATTACTATTTCTTGTCAGTTAAACAATAGCTGAACGTAGATTTGTATGAAAATATTTTTCTAATTTTGCTCCCGAAGTTCGATACTTTCTATAGGTCCGCCATTTTGCAGATAATCTGCTTCAATTGTGTCTAGCATGATTGTAATTCATTTCGAAGGAGAAGAAATAGAGATGAAAATAGGAAGCAACGAGGGAATTTCACGAGCCAAGGAGAGCAGTCGAAAATTTGGAATTGTCGTGAAATAAAATTTGATGGGAAGTCTGGTCTCCTTCCTTGCTGGAGTTTCGAAATATTCCTTTAAAACCTTTCCTCGTTTGCTCCTCTTTCGTTGTCAAATTTCGCGGAACAGAGGCAACATTCATCAGGGGATATTATGCGCAAGAACGCAAAGGATGACCCGAATTCTCGGTTTGCTGCGTCCGTGTTCGGATTTATTTTTTTCCCTCCTTCTCCCTCCAGGAGATATCTCGATTTTTCAAAGTGCGCTTTGTTCGGATTTCCGTGGAATCAACGTCGGTTTGCTCGCCCATCTGTAGACCTCGCTTCAAAAGCTATTTTTTTAATATCGAAGCGAATTGCCATTCGTGTTCACGGACTTAATTCTCGGAGACGGAAACGCAACTGTTCCGGCTATCGGAAACAACGGGTTGGTTAAGGAAACGTTTCCGCAAGGCAACGGCCTGCTGCTGTTTTCACGGGGAAAAACTGTTTGTCCTCCGGTTTTTCAGGCTGGCCGTGTACAAAATCTGCGCGAAAAATAAAAATCAAACGGCTTTGTCTGTTTCGGGTAATTTATCCATTTGCTGGAACTACTCTTTGACGTAATTACTCATACACTAATTAGTAATTAACGCTGATATTACTCGTAATTCTGTCACTGTTTTCCACAATTAGATTTAACTCCTCGTTATATTGTTTCGAGCCACTTGCTTTCTATCAACAGTCGCTTTGGAAATTCTTGAAAACAATGTGTAGTAAAATGGAATTCATCGATTCCTACAGAATATGATCTCGTAATTCTAGGCTGCCCAGAGATAATTGAATCGTAGCTTCTAAAAATTTACTACTATTTATTTATCTTGCACTGTAGCAATAGACAACTTCAATAAGAATAAAAGATCCGCAATAAATTCGAGTTATTCGGTATTCGCGAATAACGAGTGAATAAATTCGAATTATTCTCATTCGCTCAAAAACGAAGTCTCGTAGGAAAGAAATGTCATTCGACGCGTTCGGCCCTAGGTTTGCCGGAAGAATGACGATTTCGGCGCTGCGTATTATCTACATTATCTTTCCGGTGTAATTTGCAGTAGCAGTCAGATGCGATCGATCGGAACGAGGCGTCCATGGTAATTTGAAACGATTTATCCGCGCGGCGTAACTCCTTATTATGGATCGCTTAATGCGGATAGTCTTAACAATACACAAAAGCAGGGGTTGTATCGGGTGAGCCCGGCGCCGGGTGGGAGTTAATAGAACCCCGTTGTTACGGGGAGGAAATTCGATAATCGCTCGGCATATACTCGGCACGCACACAAACGAGGCCCCTTCCACGTCGATTTCGCGCCGCCTTCGAGAGAACTTTGACTAAACGGCTCCACGCTTCCTTAACCTCCCTATTAATCAATATTATATCGCCCAGAACGTTCCTTTGTTTATTGACTGTCAGCTAATAGGTTTTCGGTGCCGAGGCATCGACGAATTCGCCGCGGCGCCGACGACGACGACGACGTTGGTGCTGCAAAAACCGGGGAACGCTTACAAACCCCTTTCGCCACGGAATGGGGGACGATTAGAGGCTTTCGCCCTACGTTCTCAAAGAGCCTCATTGTGTAAACGGTGTAAACTACTTTGCTGTCGCAGCAGCGTTGCACCTGCCGAGAAAATTACTTCGCCCGTTCTACGCTTTGTCCGCGCTGATCGAACGCTCGTGATCTCGTTAACGATAATAAATTTCTACCCCTCTCCCTCACTGTCCGTGAACAACGCGGGGAAAAACAGGATTCTGAATCGGAATTCGCGGACAATGATCCGGGATTAAGAAAGGAGGCCTCCACTCTCTTTGAAACACACCGATTCGTTGTTCGAATCAATTTTTAGTCGAATGACGAATTATTTGTCATTTGATTTCAATTGCCTAGTTTTTTATTAGTTATTCGTGCATGCATTCATTCGTTCATAAAGATCTTCAGCTTCCATTGAAAGTCTCTTCTTCTAGGCTACTATGATTAATCTACCTTGCTCCCCTAATACTTCCGATGAGATATTTGAGAAGAGAGTGATATTTAAATTAAAAAAATAATTCGAACTTACTTGTTTTCCTTCACTTTTATCACCATTGCTAAATTAGTATTCTTCACTCTCTCATTTCCAACTACTGTTTCACTCTTTTCCACGTTTCTTTTCCATAGAAGCGTACTTAACTATTCCAGCTACGGTCCAGGTGAAACCAAATCATCCGCTACAAGCAATATATGTAATTATTCGAGATTAGCAAAGCAGGGGCTCGAAATAACGGCTTGACGAAGCATCGCCCGCAGGAATGACGACGTTGAGACGTACACCATCGAGGAAGACGCTCTCTGATCCGTAATTATTCATGAACGTAGATGACTCGCGGAATTAAAACGCAACCGTGGAGGTTCGGGTGGGAGGTTGGAAAAGTCTGTCGAAAGACGGATACGGACCGCGAATATTGCTAAATTCAGGGCACTCGCAATTAGGAAGCGCATACTATTTCGTATTTAATTACGTTCCTCGCGAGCCCCGCTGGATACACGTCGGCGTTGTTAAACGTCGCTACAATTTAATAGCAACAGCTATTTGCGTATTAAGTAAATGCATTTGTCCGCTCGAAAATTAGTTCCTGGTAAAAATCGCCCGTTCCCGTCGAATACGGGATAAAATCATTTGGGAAACAACGGGTCGGCTTCGCTAAGATACCAGATTAACGCGGCTCTCCGATGTTTCAATCTCGTCGAATTAATGAATTGCAACGTTACAATGTTATTTGCAATTGATTGACACGAATTACGAACGAATTGTTTCGAATTGAAAAACTGAGATCTCAGGGGTTACGTATTTATGTACGTTACTGCCAATTTTATGCAAGAAATCTATGTTACTTTATTAAAACTAAAAGTGAAACAGAAAGGACAATTTGTGGTATTACGTTTGCAATGAATACTTTAAAGTCAGAAGTTGAACAGTCTTATCTACTATGTGGCGTGATTTCTTCTGAAATTCGAAGTTGTGAAAATAATAATACTTCAAAGAAAATATAGATTTTTACCAACCCCTTTTTCTACGTTCTAAAAAGCTAACTTAAAAAGAGAAGAAATTCGTGAGTCATAAGATTGACATTTTACAATATTTATTAGAGATTACTACAGATTTAACGAGCAAATTACCTAATCAATAATTAACAGTAGCAAAATTCTGCTTTCACATTTTACCAAAAAATTCAATGAAATGTTGCAAACTTCTTAAAGTTTACGTAAACAATCACCTCAGACTGTAGAATCTTATTTAAAAAATGTACAGTTGACCGAAGAAATTTTTCAAATCACTTATCAAACCAGCTTCTAAAATTCACTGAAATAAACTGCATACTTCCCTTCCAAAGATGCGTTACACGCGTTACAACTACAAAATTACCAACCTCATCCACCCAATAGCAATTAATTACGAGTGAAACAGAAGCGAAAGACGAAGCTCGATCCTAGGATGTTCCGTTACGCTGCACGTGACATCAGAACAAGCGTAACAAGCGAAAAGAAGAGAAAACCGGTCGGAGAGGAAGAGAGAAGTTGTGGTTGCCGAATCGCGTCAGTCAGTGGGACTTAAATACGAGGGACAGCGTTTTAAACGGGGGTTTTGGTAGGAAAAGAGCCGAGTCGCAGGTAACAGCCTCGAGGACAGGCTAAGACGACAAGACGTGAACAGGGGGTGTAGATGAGGACAAGGCGGGCGGTTGAAGAGGGAGGGCAGGATGACAACAATTCTTTTCCGTGACGGCGGAGGACCGCGGCCGGGAAATTAGCATCGATAAATTTTCCGGCGCGTCGTTCCGCGTTGTCGCCGGCGACGTCGACGACGGCGACGACGCTGGCGACGCGAACGCCACGTATATAGTGCCGCGAAAATGACACGATGATGCATAGGCGACTGTTTAAAGAATTATTCGTTATTTATCGCCGACGAAGGAACAGATTTTTTTTCACCGCGTTTCGAAC
>NW_017100227.1:257175-283732 GCF_001263275.1 Habropoda laboriosa | reverse complement strand
TTTGTCCTAACCTCTTTCCTGGTACTCTTTCGTTGTCATTTTTATGTGAGAAGAAAGGGTAGTTTATTGGAAAAAATAATGTTACTTATAAAGGAAAATCGGTTGAATCAGAATTTCAAAAAGAAAGTGTTATATGTAAAACTTGCATGGCATGGAGGGTGTGAAGTCGAGTTGATAAGTAATTCGTGTTAATAAAAAAGTTATTATACCTAAATTTTCTTTATTATATTTGGCGAAATAATTTTTGGAAAATAAGCCTGGCAGCTATTAGTGAATTAAATTGCTTTTGTGAATACTTGATATAAGCCAGTTATCTGAATATAGATGACATGGCAGCTGAAATATGAAGATAACTTTCATATTTCTAAGTGAATAAAAGAGAAGAAAAATATGGAAAAATGTGAAAAATATTTTTACATTTAGAGACACCCAGTATAGAATGTTACTTTGTCACAAATAAATTTTTCCCCGAAACAGGATACTTTCTCAAACCAAAAAGAATTGATTTCGATACGAATTACAATTCTCCGTAACTAAGTGAGAAAGTTGGTAAACAGGTAGATTTTTAGTGGAAGGTCTGGTGAAAAGCGCAAGATTTCCAGAGAGCAAGATTCGTGCTCCTGGAACCAGGACAGGATTTAGCGGGGGACGCGCGCAGCCCGGTAGTTAAAAGTTACAAGATGATTCGTTGAGTAATCCCAGACCGTTTCCAGACGGTTGCAAATTGCAATCGTGAACGCCGCGATAATTGTCGCGACGGTTCGCGTAATGACAATTTTCATCGTGTCGTCACACGCCGCCCGCTGGAGGGGAGAAATGGTAATTGCCCTATTGCATCTTTCGAGGCATCGCCATTACTACGAATAGACCACTTGGATATCTCCGAATGCCCTGTGGCCACGTGCCTCTTCTACACCTCAAAAATTCTTCCGTACAAAATGTTTTCGTTACAGAATTAATTCAAGTGCGATAATTAGGATTTCGAAGATACATTCTTCCATAGTTTGTTCGATGACAAAGCGTCTACTTTGCACTTCTATACTCTGCATTTTCTTTCTACAACAGCGTTTGCATTATTTTTCACAGTAAATTAAGTAAAACGGTTTATTAAAGTTTCTTAAACGCAACTTTTCGATCAACATATTCTAATTATTAAATTTGAGACGATTATTAGCGGTAGTGTTTAAATTCGACTGAAAGTATAATAGAAAATTATTTTCTCAGTGCTTAGCGAAAGTGACAACTTTCTTTCAACATTTCTTTTAATTAAGCAACAGAATTTTTAGGAGAAGTTTAAAAAATCCTAGGAGAACCGCGTAGCTTCCACAATTTTGGATCTCTTTTATCGATCAAGGTTCTTCTCAAATTTAAACGTACCACTGTTCAATTGCCACAACAGTACGCCTGTTCTTCGAAACATTTCAAGTTTAATTGTTCCAATGGAGATGAATTTAAAGCACAAATCTTTCATACTCTATCTATTTTTCTTTTGTACACACAGTGGTAAAAAAATTCGCAATCGCTGCGTTATAAAGGATTCATAAGCTAAGCCTACAAGAAGTAACGAACATTATGGCTGAATCTAGAAGATTCTTAAACCTAGCAGACTCGAAGCTGAAAAGGGGTGAACCGCGCGCCGACAATGGTTATCTCGAGGCAGCTCTCGCGCTTCCATCTAACAGTAAATCAAGGATTTCTTTTAACGAGCATTAATTGTTTTTGCGATAGCGAGAATGGCTCGGCCGGGCGGTTAAAGTTAACGGCGTCTGCGCTCAATATTGCCTGTCGAGTAGCATGTAAATGGTTTCTTTCCTCCTAGCGGAACGTGTTTCCACCCGATGCTCCGATTTTCTTCTCCCTGAACCACTCTTTTTCAACAACTAGAGTCATCTTCCATCCCTCTACCACGTCGAATATTCACGATCGGTTCTCCTTGGCTAACGCGACGTACAATCAAGCCATCCTGATAATTCCCGCGGTTTTGAGTATTTTCACTTTGAAAAAAAATATAACTCCGCTAAAATTAAACATTTTAGCTTCCATATCGCGTTATCCTTTCTATTACGGCAAGAAAAGCAAGTTACAGCGTTATAAATAATGGAAACTTATTTTTATACATCTAGAAGATAATTTAAAAAAAATAAAATCGATCTTATGAGAAAAATGTGAGCGTTCAAGGGTTAACATAATTTCCATAGTATTCCGTATAAGAGTGTAAATTTCGCGTATATAAAACTTCGAATCTCCGAGAGAAGGGGGCTGCTGAAAGTCGTTTGCAATATCCTCCAGTTTCCTAAATCGTTTTCGTGCAAAAAAATTTTTCATAAAACGATGTAAAACCGCGGGAACTTTCAGGATGACCTGATAAGACGAGAGCCGACGACAATATACAAATCCAAAAACGGGTCTGAACTATGTAGAACGAGGAGGCAACGAGAGTAATAAAATCGTTTAATGACGACTGCTGGCAAACAGACAGTAATAAACCGAAAGTCGGAGGGAGAAGAGAGAGAAAGTGGAAGGAAGGAGGCAAAAGGGAAATGAACGAAATAACGAGCAAGCTAGATTAACGTTGTACAGGCTGACGGAGGGGTGAGAGGAGGTAACTATTCGAGAGCCATAGATCAATAGTTCACAATTATTGTAAGTTCATTAGAGGCAGGAGGTCTAGAAACTACTGTTTCTTCCCCGGTCGACTGTTCTCCATTTTCCCCCTACTCCGTTGTGTTCCGGTGTGCGCCACGCCATGGAAGAAGTCTCCACGGCCCGAAAACCCCTGTTGGCAGACTTGAAATTGCGACATTCCGCGCGAAACGCCGAAACTATTTGACTCTGTAATTTGTGATTGTAGTTTATTGCGCGGATAGACTAACGGACCGTCGTTGCAACGCTGTTGCTCAACTCCCCGCAACGATTCCTTGCAATTTCGAGCTTGGAATTCCTACGGAAGCCTGGGACATACACGTGCCGTTTATGGATTGCGCCTCTTCGAAACTTCTATCAGGCCGGAAAGAATGAGCTGCTCGGTCTCTCGGGCAGACGAAACATACGATGTTCGGAAATATTTACCGCATACCATTATCTGCTACTAATTTTATCTGGTTCGTGCATGTGAAATGAATCTTTCGATATACTCTGTTTTCCTTCTTCTTTTTTTTTTAAATAGAGTATTCAATCGAAATGATTTCCACATGATTCTATATAGTTTTACCAACGATTTGACGAACTAGTTTCATTATTCCAAGTTTATAAAAATCATTATTCAATTTTAGCTGTTGAAAGAATGATAGGTACTTCATTTCCACCGTTCTAATACATGAAACGATTTATATTTGAACTTTTCACGGAAAAATATACGATCGTTGCATATGTTAGATAGATAGTCATTCCACTAGTTTTTTTCTCAAACTTAGTAGTTTACTGTTAATGTATGTTAATAAAGTAATTTCTGATTATGGTAGATTCGGTGTTGGTACAGAAAGTTGGTATTCGAGATACTGAATTACTCATTTGCATGCCCAATAAAAGTTTGCGTATTTACTAAAATTAAAATAAAATAAAAAGAGAAATAATTTTTATTTCAATAAAAAGAAAAATTGAATAGATTATGATTAGCCTGAAATAAAAAAGAATCTTCTCTCTCAAGTTTCAATCTCTTGACCGCCCCAAATAACCAAATAAAAAATTATTCAAGTGAGTACCAATTTCATAAAGAGAAAGAAATAAATTAAGCTCAATAGATTAAGAAACAAATAGACTACGATTAACCTGCAACAAAAACGAACCTTCTCCTTCGAGTTTCAATTTCTCGACCGTCCCAAACAACCAAACAAAAAGTCCCGAAATACTCCTCAAACGTATCGCGATTTCGATTTGCCTCGAAGTTTCCAGACGCTCGACGGGCATCCTCGCGTTCCCCAAAAAAGAGCGCACGACGTAGCTTGGCGTCTCTGGCCAAGTGCATCTTCCGGTGCACGCGAAGGACCAGGAGGCTCTCCCCCGGCCGAAAGAAAGGGAAAAATTGCAAGCAGTGCAATTTCTATTGCATTTCTATTTCGCTCGACGGCCGAATTAAGGAGGCCTGCAGTCGCCCGCGTAATTCTTGTTACAAAAGCGCGCACGCAGCCGGCATTATACCTAGTCCTCGGCCAGCTCGTAATTCCGACGCCACTTTTTCCCTCGCTGTAATCTTCATAACGATGTCGCGAGTGCCGTAACACGGTAAATTACTGGATCAATGCGCTTTAAGAGAGCCCGCTTGCCTTCCGAAGACAATGCAACACCCAACCCTCCCTCCTCGTCCTTCTCCTTGCTGTCCCTTGTTCGCAGAGGGCGAGTATACCGGGCCGAGAGGAGCGGGGGGGACAGAATAATCTTGCGAAAATTTCAATCAGCAAAATGCGTCACATATTCCCGTCACCGATCCCCCGTTCCACGCGGCCAGGATCGTAAATAAGCTGAATTATACCACGGGACGTGCGAATTTAAAGGATCGAGCCGCGCAGCTGTGAAGTTACGCGCTCCACTCTCGATTAGATTTTCCTCCGCGAGTACTGTGTTGCGCGCGTTATGCGTATCATCTTCGAGAGTTCGATTTGTCTTTGATTAAATGCGTGATTAAAAGGAGAGAGGCTTTCGAGGGGGGGATTTTTGTACGAGAGAGAATTGAAGTGGATTGTGAATTATGCGCTTTCAATTATTATGCATGTAACTAACAATAAGTCATCTTTCTGTATCTTTTGGACAAATGATAGATTTAATTTTCTTGCGAGGAAATGAAACACAGGTGATTCTTTTATTTAGGAAATAAAAATTACGTTTTAACTCAATCGTTTGTGTTGTTGTTTTGTCGTTGAAATTTGGAGCAAATGACTTTTCGTTTTTCAAAGAAACGTATTGAAACGTTATATTAACTATTCCTTCTTCTCCTTTCTTATGTGTCTGAATACTCTTCGAAGGTGTTTTTTTTTTTTGCATATGATATAATTTATAGCTGTAGAAATGTAAAATAGCAGATACAAATGATTTGTATTTGCAACTCATGTTAATTAGAGCACGTTTCATTTTATTACACGGAATACGCCCACTTTGGTGTCATCTATTTAACTTCACCTTATGCAGTTGCTCACGTTACGTGATGTATAGGGTGTTTCATAATACATGAGGTCTACTTCTGCAGTGGAAGATGGACTCGAAACCAATGAGAAAAATAAACAGAAATGTGTGCCTTTTGTTTTTCAGTTATAGTCGCTTAATATTCATCACTTATTTATATGTGATAGGTGCATATCGAATATTCCATTGGATTCGAATAAATACGCAGACTTCTATAAACACAGCAGTTTTCAAATTTCTCGATATAAACATACACCCTAATTAAATAACGTAAACACGTTTGCGTTGAGAAATATTTACTTGAAGGTTGTCATCGAAATTTCAGCAAATGCTTTCGTTTTCAAATAGAAAATTCTGTTTACCAATTTCCATTGTCAAAGTGTTCAAAGACAGTGATCTTCATATAACATGCACTTAATTCTATTTAGAGACATCGAATGGGTCAAAAATGACCTAATAGCAAGTTTCAAATACGTAATTAAAATAAAACAGAAATTTGTAACCATTAAATAAATTTTAACTAACAGAATGATATGTTATTTCAAGTGAAATGTATGAATAAGAATATTCTATTTCGATAAGAAACAACAACTAGACTTATATTTTACATTAATAAATTGTGGGACACAAAAGTCTATGTCCCTTATAACGTACATTGAATTAAAGTAAATTGCTATAAATATAATGTTTTATAACAGCTTCTGTAAAATGTTTCGTTTACGCAAAAATTTGGGGATCAACGAGTCATTAAACTGAGCAAAGAAGAAAGAAAAGATCATTAGAAACAGTTGAATTTCTCACGTTTCAACTTACACTTAAAATTAAAGTGAACGAATTAACACATTCGTGTCAAATCGAGTAATAAGAAGCAAGGAAAGATCGTTTAAAAAAATTCAGCTTTCCCCCGGTGAAATCGTTTGAAATTTTCCCGAGGAGAGTCTCCGGTTCGGCAGCAAGTTAGGCGCCAGTGAACGTCGCTGAATCCGAGAGAGCTATCGCAGAAAGAGGCGACTCGAAAACGAGTCCGCGACGCGTTGGAAACGGCAGAGTGACGTGGCCCAGGGCTGGCCAGCAGAACAGACAGGGTAGAGAGAAGGAGTCCGAGTGCAGAGGAACAGGGAGGGACAGAGGCCGCACCCTTCTCGCGTGGGTCGCCGGATGTGACAGTCGCTCTCTTTAATTACTCACACGCATACACGCGTTGAATGGCCGCGTAAGAAACCGGCCAAGTGCGTCGCATGCATTCTCACCCACACCCGAACGCCACGGGCGCATTATGTTTTGCGCGTCTGCCCTCCCACAGGGCCACGTAATCACGTGGAGTCCTGCGGCCCCGATAAAAGGACGAAAAAGCCCGCTCGTGATCGAACATCCGTCGCTCGAACCTCTCTACCACGTGCGACTCCAGATCCAACAACTGAATGGGACGATCTGAATCACAATGCCTCCTGTATCCGACGAACCTCGTAAATTCGAGTTCCCCTTCAAGTCACTCGCGTCACGTTGCATCGTTTGCCGTGAGTAGAATATCGCTTGTTCGAAGCTTCGATTGATATATACAGGGTGACCTATTTTTATCTGGATATGCACACGACTCGGAGGCTACGTTCGGATCGGAGAACTCGCTTTTTGGGGACTAACGAGGTGAAAGGGGACAGTGAAGTGTGTGAACGAATTTTTATTCACTTGGTAGAGGTATTAAGGTCATTTGGATATTCTTTTTCCTTCTGTAGATTCTATGCTGCGGGAGTTTTTTTCGGAGAATGTGAAAATACAAGGATGAAACGTGAGGAATATAGGTACCATTTAATGGACAAACGTAGCCATGTTGTATTGAACATTTTTTCATTTTCACGATGCAGAGTGTCGATTATCGAATGCAAATTGTGAAATCTTCTAAATACACATTTTTCCTGGTGTTAAATTAATTGTAGACGTCCTATGGTACGAGTTCTTTTTAAATGCATTGAAACATCGAACCAGGCTATAGCTCTCTTCAAAGTGAAGTTAGAAAGAAGTTGTAGAGTTGCAGTTTTCAAGTTTTGAAAAAAAGTATCACAGGACGACAGAGCATGTTAAACAGTGCAATATTTTCCTGTACAAATTTTTTCTAACTTCACTTGGAACTATAGCCTGGCTCAGTTGCTAAAATCACTACACGAAAGAAAGAATTTCTAACTATCGATGTTCACGACAATGCATTCGAGCATTTTCTGCGACAGTAGCCTACACTTCATACTTTCACATTTTGCAATAAAAGCGTGCAACATGTGGAATCATCGAGCTCATCTCATTGCCCTTTTTCCTTCTATAGAAAAAATTAAAAAAATTCAATCGGCCTTCGGATGATTTTAACGTCTCGACTAAACGAATTCGCACTTACACGCTTCAGTGTCCCTCTTCGTTTTCTTTAATCAAATGCAACATGCTTTTCAAAATACAAGCATTTACAGATCAAAATGTGTCACCCTGTATAGAACGTCTTTCGTGAGAATCACGCGTCTTCTTCTCCGTTGCTTCGCACGGTTCAGCTTCAAAATTTAAAACAAAGATATAGGACAGTAGTTCCCAACTTACGATTCGTCGAAGCACTTCGTCTTTGCTACTTAAGTTATGTAAAAGTGAAGTGTGTACTCGATATCGAGACCTAAGGATGATTCCACAGCCAGCAGATGCACTATAGGAAGCTGGAACTTTACAGTAACGAATGCTTTACTGCCTGCGTTATAGCCATTAACGGGTAATTAGAAACAGATGCCGAGCGAATCTTTTAACATAAAGCATAACCTTAATTCATAAAGTGCGATTACTCAGCAGCTGGGACAGCCGGAAGGAGGCCGTACATCAGTGACACCTTCGAAACAAAAGTTTTAATTATTTATTAGCCGGCACACGCGTTGAATGTAGCATTTCGCGGCCCACCCTCAACCTGCTTCGTGCTTTATGTAGCTGGACCCTTTTCGTGCTTCCTTCGAACTGGAGAAGTTTATCAACGCTGGTGGAAGAACAGGATCATTTTTCCTCAGCCTCTAACTGGGATTTCGAGCTAGCTGTAGAATGATTCAGACGTCCGATCGTTGCCTGAGGAGGCAATGTCAGAGAGTCGCTTATTTTTGAAATCGACAAAATTAATAGTTCTAGACATGGAAATCTTGGATTAGGATTCAAATAGGAGGGAATTTGGAGACTGTGAAAGGTCAACTGGGAGAATTCACGATTGCAGGACTTTATTGTTTGATAGAGAATAAAGAGTGACTGAAAGTCCTTACAAAATTTTACAGATTGACCTGAATATTTCCCAATTTATTTTAAAAATATTGTAGCTCTGAAAGGAGCTGACTTTAATGCAAGGATTACGTCTCCCATACTTCCCATAAATTCCTCATTTGAAATTTCATAATTTTATTTACTATTACGCAATTTCTCTATTATCCAATATTTCCTGAAATATTAAACAAAATATTCATCACCTTTAATTTAAAAGTATTTTTCACCATTTCGTCGTTGATGATGGCAAAAATTAAATTAAATTTCTACGTGTCGAATATTTTTTGATTGATAATACGATTTTGACAGCACTTCTCTAACTTTAAAACCCTCTAAATTAACATCTATTTGTGCTAATTTTTGCATTCCTCTTTTGAAAATACTACAACTGGTACCTAACCTAACCTCAGAATTACGTATATAATAAACACTCTCCGGCACTCGGAACATCCATGCAAAAATACAACATTCTCATCGACCAATTCCGTTCTCCCGAGCGAATCGTCTAAAATCAGTTAAGTTCGACCGATCGCGGTATCTGCGATAGCTCACGGGCCAGCGCGATAATTATCCAACTCGCGAGAGCTGTTACCCCCACGGCAGAAGTCTTAATTTAGCAATTAACCTAATGGAATGTATATAACAATTAGCCGGTCCACGGTGTTCCGTTTCGCTACTCCTAAAACCGGGGTGCGAATAGAGGTTCCTCTTCTTTAGCTCTGCTAGCCACCAGCGGTGTTCCCTGGAAGGTGCTGGGCTCAACCCCTTCTCCCTCCAACGAAGAAGGAAAAGCAACCACGGTTCTCTATGGAGGGGATTCGGCTGTATCTCGTAATTACCAGCTGATAATTTATGTTTATGCGGCCGTAGGAGCTTACTTACCCCTTTTGCTGTTCCCGAATGGGGTGCTCTGTAGAGTGTATTACTGCACATTCTTACGTGCGTGCGAGGGTTTTCCAACCACCCCCCAAAACCGGAGAAGGGGCCAGGAGAACCCACCCCTTCCCTCCTCCTCGTTCGTACTATACATCCTTAAAGTCCCACCAGCCATTACGGGCCGTCGTCAAAATTTACAGCCGTTTTCACACGTTACTGGAAGTTAATAGTCCCTGCGGGGAACCAGGAGGAAGAACGAACTGTATCCTTCGAGATGCGATCCCAAAAATGTACGGGAATTTACTAATTGTGCTTAATGTCGAGCTGTTACATTGGCGAACGTGATGGCGAGGGAGAATGGCATTAAGCCATTTTGAAAACTACTTCTGCCTTATATTTTTAGTTAATGGATAAATAGTTGCATTGTAAATGGAGCGTATTTTTAGCGCAGCTTTGTTTGCAGGAAATGTCGGTGGAAACGGTGAAGTAAGTTGAAATGATTGGAAAATGAATCCAGTGCTTTATGGTATTTACGGTTTAGAAATTTTGTCCATTTTAGAAATTACGTTTGCCTTATTCTGTTAGGGAAGGAATTAAAAATTGACGCAGAAAAGTTGTGACGTTTGTTACTTGTTTGTAGGAAATGCAAATAAAAAATTATTAGAAGGGGATCCAGTGTGATTCAGATTGCGAAAAGTATTTATGGTAAAAAATTATGAAAATTTGATAGGAGAAATTTTTAGACGACGTGAAACTTTATCATAAGGTAGTTTCCATGAAAATATTCGACCGGTGTTTTTTCTTACTTAAATTATTTCATCGGAATGCAATTAAATGTGCAGCATAAACATTCAGTAACACCTTGAAGTAATTAATAAGATTCATCTTTCTTTACACATAATGATTAATGCACTTGTTAGATCCAGTTCTCAAATACATATCTTTTGCTTAACAGATACAAACTTCTTTTGAAAAGTGTAAAAAATCCTCTGAAAGGTGTACTATTCCTACACATTTCGAGATGAAATTAAAACGTCAACCACGTGAATACTTTCATATCAGAATTCCCAGCGAAAGCGTAATCTAACTATCATTAGATTAACTCCAGTTAACCTAAATTACACAGCTAGGTATAAAAATCTAAAAGTAAAATTGTTTTTTATTCTCTGAGAACCGTTTACCATTTCCACTTCTCGATTAGTCCCTCGTTAAAGTAACGAGATTATGCTGTCATATTATTCCATACCTGTGGTGAACACAAGATGTTCGCCTCCACCGCATTTCTGTACACAACCCTCTTGCCGGCGTTGCGGTCAAGGGATGGCAAGGATAGCAAGAAATGCGGTCTGGCCTGTAGCGCACAGCCACCTTTAATTCTAAAAGTACCAGTCCAGCTCTTCGAGAACTCTGCCTGCCCTTTATTCTTTCGAAAATCTTTATACTAATTTCGACGATAATCTACAAAAACGGCTACGTCGTTTATTACACTTCTGTCTGAATTTTCGAGAATTGTGTAATTCGTGTCTCTCACATCGCAAGCAAATATCTCTGGACGCTGTCTCCATAAATTAGACCAATGCACAATAAAAAAAATAACGTCGTCTATTCACTTACACGCCTTTCAAATTCGCGGCAAAGTGCAAAATATCTACTATTCCAACAATTTATCAGAGATGTGCAAAAGTTTCATTCCTTTTTTATTCTACCTTACGAATACAAAAAAGGGCGGGAAATTATTTGAATTTAAAATAATTCTACCAGAACGTTGAAAAAAGGCTAAAACTTTTTTGCACACCGTTAATATTAACCGTGTATAATAAATAATTACAACGAAAGAAATGATTTTCAGAGGTAATAGAAAGAAAAATGGCCGCGGGAAATAATTCGCCAATCGGAATACTTGCTGAGAATTCACTCAACCTCCAATCTTCTTGAACCGCGAATCCAGCGAATTGCTTTAACGAGGAGAGGCCGCCACGCCGATTGGACCGGTTATATCGTCCGGAACTAATTGCGATCGTCAATTAGAGCGCACCAGCCAAAACGGCTAGGATATTAATTATCGATTGGAGAGTGAGACCGCGTCAGGTAGCCAGCTAACCGTGGTTCCCGCGTTAAGTAGCTGGCAAGGGGACGGCGAGAGTAAGGCGCAAGGACGAGCCACAGAAAATTAACTTTCAATTTCGACTCTTTGGGCCGGCCGACACCTTCCTGTGAACGGAACCGCAGAAACAGGTAGGTTACATCTGTGCCAGTTTATCGAAGGGAAAAAGGTAACTTCCGGTAACGAAGCTCGTGTCGATTAGGTCTTGCGACAGGATGTTTGCCGGGTTTCTGCTCAGATTTTCGGCTGTTAGGCTTTTCTTATCAGCTTCGTTTGTACACGTTGTAACAGGTAGACGAAACAGTCGGCAAATAGGTTTTTGGTCCCTGAGCCCTTCGCGGACTTGATATCTCGCGCTCGGTAAATTTGGACGACGCGGCAGGTATTTCTCCGAGGAAGTTTGAACGAAATAAATAATAATTTGTCGTGGTAGATAGAGAAAGCGGTTGATTGAAACTGGCCTAATCGAAATCTACCGTGAAATCTGTCGAGTCGAGATGCAGTAAAGTGTGTATGCTGGGTGTAAAATAACGTTTTCTCGTGGCTTTCGCAGCTGATTCCATAGTGAAATTCATCTTGACCCTGAATTTCAAGGTTAGGTTGGAATTCAAGATCCAGGTTAATTTTGCGGAGCATTTTTTCAATAGATCTAGAAATACAAGGTCTAAATGAATTTTGCGGAACATTTTATCAGCAGATCTCTATTGATCCGAAGAATCAGCTGTGAAAGTCATGATACGACATTTTTTTGCACCCTATATATACGCACAAATTTATGAATAAATTTTATTCTTTACTTTCGATTCATTTTTCCACTGGTTATATATACGACACCCTGTATATTCTTATCGACACGAATTCAAAAGCGTAGGTACATAAAGTTATTAATGGAAGATGAATTGGCATACATAATTATTTCGTTATTTCAACAAAAGTCACTGTATACTTGAAGAAAAGCATCTGACTAATTTCTGTAATTTAAAGTAAGCAATCTGAAATCCGTCATTTGCGAAAACGGGGATCGTTCGAAAGGGAAAAAAGGAAATCACACGAGACGAGTTCTTTCGAACAGTTAGCTATCGGGAGGAAGAGTGTACAGGTTGGAAGAAGGTTCCGCACCAGAAGTCAACGTACTCCATGTTCACGTAGACCGTCCACTCTGCTCCTTATGTCGTGCTCGTTCACCCTTGACGCAACACCTTTAACTCTCCGGGGCCGAATGTTCCTCCTGCGCGTTACAGGCACACCGTATTGCGAGTGCGGATGCACAGAGTGACGGAGAAACCGAAGGGGAGCCGCGCAGATGTCGGTGAAATTCCGTTCGGAGAGTCACTCGAGCGGAGCCGCGTGCATAAGTGGACGAGCCAACTCACTTTGAGGCGTCTTCCTTTCGTTCCCCGCGCAAATTCGGAACGTCTCGACATCGACCGGGGATCTCACGTGGCCCGGAGACTCGTGACCCCACGATCGCACACTTCGGTGATTAAGCCAGCTCGCAATCCAGAATTCACCGAGGAATTTTCTTCGCTTACAGATCCGAGCCGAGCTCGAGTAGGTAAAGCTCGATGGGAATTGTACACGGCCAGATTAACTATTACGAATGCGAGAAACGTGTCATCTTTAATTTGTCATTGCAAAAGAGTAACGAAAATTGCTCGTTTCAAGTTCTAATTGTCGCCTGTAAAACGATTGTTGCATACGTTACTTCAGAGAAGACCTGGTCTAAGTATCTATTTCATGTTTGCCCTGCTTAACCCGGATCTACCTAATTTACCTAATCTTCCCGAGTTGCCGTACACCTAATCCAGTCCACCTAACGCCTAACCTGTCATTGTGTTTAAACAAATCTGTTTAACACTTAACCCGGACCTATCTTGTCCAATCACGTTTACCCGCCACGTAGCACGTTTAATCATTGAGGCGCATTGCTCTGTTCAATTTGTAATATACAGGGTGGACCAATTGTTTTCGTACTTGTTTATCAAACTTCGTCAGTATGTTCTGTGGATAAAGGTAAGAAAAAAATGTTATACAAACATAGGTCGTTTGAAGCTTCGTTAAAAAGTTATGCCACGAGATAAAAATGGCGCCGGCAAAAGGTGCATTGAACACCTTCAACAACCTAAGATCGTGAACACAGCTTGCATAAACTCTGATCTATTCCTATTTCGTATCATAACCGCACATTCGTTACCATTCCTAAAAATATAGGGACACCCTGTGTGTATCAAAAAAGCGTACAATTTCCACGGTATGAAATTATGCACTTAAGGCTTGAAGATAATGTAAAAAGAAAAAATGGAGAATTTGAAACGTGGAAGTTTGATCGGAGAAAACTGGAGCACCCAGTATATGTATACGAAAGTAAACAGAGAAAATAACGAAATATTTCACTAAGCATCGTTCAACGTTACTTATTTTTCTTTCTTGTAAAATTAAGGAACGAATTAAGGAACGCTATTCTACCCGTTCCATCGTTACAATTTTACTGGTTCGTCGAAACGGTGGAAATACGGTGACACAAAAGTAGGGAGAGGCTTGGAATTATTTTAAGCCGCGAAATGCAATAAACAGGATCAATTAGATCTCAACCGTGAAAGATCCCTTGCTGATATTTGGAAAGCAGTACTGACACGCTAATTCCCGGACGAGTCATGCGTCAGTATAGCCGTTAATTTCCAATTAAGAGGCAGTAAAATTTCAATAATGGTCGTTAAGAAGCAGACGTTACGAGCCGAGCTCGTCCGGCTGCGTTCTGTCGAAGGGTTGAGTAGAAAGGCTCGAGGCGACTCAAGGAGGAACAAAGAAGGGACGCAACTGACCGTCAGGTGCGCCAGATGCGGACTCGTCCCTCCTTCTTCGATACTAATCGCTGGTCGATCGTTTCTAAATGGGCCCCGTATTAAGACGCACGGGAACACACTAAAAACACCATCGATTCGACGACGGTGCACTTTCATTAGAGCGGTGAATATCGTATTACGATGTCACTTATCCAATTTCCTCGGCAGATCTCTGATCAATCGTTAAACAGAGACTACTTCGCTTATTGTCATTCTAATTTTCAAGTTTGATGACAGATCCGACGTGAAGAATTACTATCGTAATTGGATCGTTTACTACGAAAGAGGCGTAAGTCCGATGTTCCTTGTGTCGAGATATTTAAGGGTCTGCTCTTCTGCCGATTCAAAGGTACACTGATCAAATCTACTAAGTTTGCCCACGTTTGTATGAATTTCAGAAAAGTCGTTGTACCAATGATTTTTATGAGAATTAAGTAAAAATTGTTTTTTGAGATTTCGGGCTGTAAATGGACTTGCACCACTTTTATAGTAAATGATTATCTACTGTCATCTAGTAACGAATTTTTAATTAATCGTATGGATATTTGAAAACATGAATTGGTTTCTCAAAAATTTGTTTATCTGACACGATAGCTGTTGACAGACTCTATTTCTCAGTGCGATTTTATTCGTGAAAAATAGAGAAGATTGAGATAAATCTGGCAATATTTACAGAGTACCTACGTTGCTACTAATTTCAGTTAGGGTGACCAGTCGACTTTTTTAAAACCATTTACACGATAGACCACGAGATATTGCTGCCCTAGTTGTCTATTTTACGTTACAAAGGTGTACACGGTGTAGAGATATACATTTGCTACTATATCACGTGTGCATTAACGAGCAACAACTCGTATAAATAAATATTAAATTATTACATGAATAATGATTAGTGCCGGTAGCATGTAATTTCTACATTCTTAAAATTCTATCAATTTCAACCTCTAATTTTGCCGATTTAATCGCCATTTTGTCGCATGTACTATATTCCTTAATCACCAGAGATACATATCACCGATATTGATGAAACTTTGGCAATTTTTCTCATCGGCAATCGTCCACATTGAAGGTCTGAAAATCGTCCTCAAAATTGAAGACGATACCTGCTATAGGCACACTTAATATTGTTTCATTTACCTACTCTTAATAAGTCACTCTAATATCTCAAAAACCATTAGAAATAGAGGAATGCTGTGAACTGACAAATTTCGTAAATTTCAAAAATCATTACCTGTTCGTTCATTATGCTTCTAAAATATCTATTGATCTTCCTGAAAATCTATGTGTGCAATCTATACACTCGAACACCAAATACAGCTAAATCAGAATGTTCACTTTCACCCCTTCACCGTGAACGATCCCCGATACAAAAGAAACACACGTCGTATATTTCTTCGAGAGCTACCTACAAAGTTTCATCGAAGTCCCACGTAAGATCGAAACGAACGACACTTGGTGCTCGTACCCGATAAATAAATAAATGTATTTCTGTTACAAGAGTGAGAGTTTTGGAGTAAAGGTATCGGGGCTACGCGCTGGTTCTACATCACGGCAGAGTTAATACCGGACGAATTGGAATTGAATATTATCCTCGGCCTATGCAAACACGTCTCCATGCCACGAATAGACGTCCGATTCGGACGGAGCAGCAAACGCAATTCCGGCGAAAATTGTAATTATAATGGGCGGTAAGTAAATTATAATACAATGCGTGCCGGTGTATTTGGTATTCATAAGATAAATAATACGCCGGTGCACCGGGCACCGCTCCGAATCAGTTTTGCCTGGGCGAGGGGGTAAGTGACGAACGGTAGGGTGAAGCTGAATATCCACGAAACCTCGAGTTCTCGCTCTCCGTGGTAAGGAGGCTTGACCCCGGTCCACCTCGAAATCATCTGCTCGAGTTTTCTGACCTTTGTCGAGGCGAGCAGCCCAGAGCTTCGTGGGAAAAGCTGCCCTCTGTTTTCGGATCAAGTGTATTGGTACAAAGTCGGACAAAGTTGCTATCGTTTCGCTCGATATTGCGATAGAGCAAGAAAAGGAAAATCGACTTACGCCCTGATATTGCTTGATGTAATAATAGAGTATAATAATGGTAAATTAGCGACAATTATACTACACGATATATACTGTTCTAATTTCGATAGAACGTGATAATTAGTTGAACAATTAATGATTTACAACTAGTTTACCAGAAACTAACAGGTTTACAGAGCACGATAGCATCTGAACTGAAGAAACAAAAAACATACGTAGCACGTCGTTTCCAGGTACGGCTTGTAGAAAGTACCGGGGTACGTAGGATTCACGATGATTATCGTATAGTACATACGAGATATCGTGCTCTACCGAAAACCCCTGAGCACTCATCGACAGACGGTTCTCCTTAAAAACGTTCTTGTATTCGCTGTTACCGTGGCAATTTTTACAAAATATTCAAATCCAAAATTTACGAAAATTTGCTTACTCCTGAAAGTTTCTACACTTGATTCACTACAAATGCCATTTTCAAGTTTCAATAATCGAAATTTATAAAATTTTAAAATCCAAATTTCACAAACTTCAACTAACTTTCGAAAGTTTCGAAGAAAGTTGCCTCACTTGATTCCTATAAGCGTCATTTTCAAATATATAAAACCTTCAAATTCAAGATTTACAAAAATTTCAGATTTTGCAAAATTTGAATAACTTTCCAAGGTTTCCAAGAAAATTGACAAATTTAATTCCTACGAATGTCATTTTCAAGCATAATGCTACAATCGAACAGATTAATCCGCGTATTCGGTTATTTAATCGACATCTATCGATTGTATAAGGAGACCGTCGAAGAGAAATGCGAAAAAAAAGAGATGCAAAATGGAAAGTGTTCGGCGACGAATCCACATTCCTCGTGTGGCAGATATTATGGCAGCGGCGTTGGCGGAGTTCGAGACGCTCGATTGCTCCACGGGCGCCATGTTTGATTGCCCGACGCCGTTGATCACCGTCCGGCAGAAATTATCATAACTCATCCCGGTAATCTAGCCACCGACTGGAAGAAAGCGACACCGTCACGTGGGTGTTATTTACCCGACGCGATGGGGGAACTTTTGAGTCATGGTCATCGTGTAAGCTACCTCTTGCTGTATATTGGACTTTATGTGACGAGTCATTAGAACCAGGAACGCTAATAAGCTCATTTGTTTCAATTTAGTTTTATAGAAAAATTTCAACAATCAATATCCCGTCGACACTCTTGCTAGCTAATTTACGCTATTTTTAGGAATTTTGCGATACATTCGTTATTACTTTCATTGATAAATGAGATAAGACAGTGCGGCATAAGTGATCCGCCATTTTTTTGTTTGAAAGTGTGTAAAGGTGATTTGAATCATTATACAGAAATATTAATTATTTTCACGTTATCGTTCCCTCTGTAGCCACAACTATTATTTTCATTCTTAGTGTAGATGTATTTTTTATATGATTTTTTTAGATATTGTATTTAATTTAGGAACAAATGTTTTGTCCGTATTTTGCAAATTGTATTGAAAATTCTGACTGTATGTCGAATGAACAGTGAAAGAAACGAAAGAAATATTTTTATACAGTATAATACAGACTGATATGTACCTTTGTTAAATAGTTCAGTAATTAAAGGATTGACAGATTAATAATTGCAGCATGAATGATGGAAGTTAGTTAAATAAAATTTGGCTCGAACAATCTCAGTTAGGCATAATTCTTCGCATAAAATTATATTTAAAAAAAGCATGTAACATTCTATTTAAAAAATTGAAGGATACCTTAGATCTCTCAGAAAATTGATCAGAAGTTACCTCCACACGAGCAATTTTCACCTGTTCAACTAGCCGCCTCAATTTCCCTAAAATTACTGAAATTCTTTCGATGAACAGCTTCAAAATTTAAACAATACACTCGACAAAAACAAAAACAGCGTATTAAAACGCGACAAAATTATTCAAATTTTTTCATCTTCGTCGAGCAATACACTCGAATTAACCAGAAAAAATTCGGATAATCAGTTGAAGCTGAAAAGCCGGGAAACACGGTTGAAAATCGCGTGGAATCACCGTAAAGTAGCGCGACAAGTAGCTGATTCCCGGAAAGGCGGTTAGCCTAAGCGCGTTGACGGCGGAGGCCACCGGGGCCGGAGCAGATCGACGCACCGGTCAAACGGAGGTGGAGTGGAACGCGAAAAAAGAGCGCAATGTGGCCGTGGGGGGGCAGCTTGGTGGAAGCAGGAGGCCGACGGAAGCGCGAGGAGCCCCTATAGCCAATGGAACCGATGGAACCAATGCGCGTGTTGCCAGTTTATTTCCACCGGCCAATCGTGTTAAATCGCCTTGTCCTCCTCGCTCCTCGATCTACCGCGAACCGGCTACTCTACACTAAGCGATCTCTGCTCGCTAGCGTTCCTCTTCCATCGCCAACGCACGCCGCTTGCTGGACGATACTACAAAAGCTTCATTGTAATCGTCATTCTGATATCGATATTAACTCGCAAATGTTGTACACGGTGTACTCGAAACAACGGTACGAACGAAAACGCGTGTAATTCTTTGGAAAATTGTAGAATGTCGTTTGTTCGCACGAGTCCTCGTTTCGAGAAAAGTGTTTGCAGGTTTGAGTTATTTTGAATAATGAATGTATTCGAGTTGTTCGAATAACGAATAACGAACGAATAAATTCGAATTGTTGACGAATAGAGAACGAGTCCATTTGAATTTGAATTATTCGTTACTCGCGAGGAACGAGCGAATCAATTCGAACTACTCGTCCTTCACGAATAACAAATGAATAGATTAGATGTTATTCATGAATAACGAACAAATCGAATTCATTCAAATGACAAATCAAAGGAATAAGGAATTGAAATCAAATAACGAATGAAATTTTATTCGTTATTCGACTCTTTCGAAAAATTGGAAAAGTGAAAATGTGTCAAACAAACTTCCATCGCAGAAACACAAATTTACGAAAACCTGTAATATCGTTACAACAAATTTATTTCAGATTCTACTCCAAATTAAATTCCTGCTTATCGGTGACTCATTTATAGATCAAAAATTCAGCTGCATCCAATGCTATTCAGTTATTTTCAATCTACAGGACGTCGAATAAAAGGAACCACTATCGATAAGGGCAAAAATTAATAACAATACTTCTCCGGTTCCCGTCTTCTAACGACATAAAAAAATGAACGATTCCTTCCTACTAATCACATTAGAACGAATCGATCCAAGATTGTTCGATAGCAAACGATTAGCGCGCTCTGTCGCTCGCATTTTTCCAAAAATACGCGGTGCGGCGGAATGAAAAAACGAAAAAAAAAAACCGGAGGAGAGAAGAGATCGAGAGAAAAGAAAACCGGTAGTCGCTTCTTCTTGTTTCCCCACCCTCCGCCGGTCACCGCTCGTTCAGAAAGGTCCAGCAGAGAGTCCAGAGTCAGAATGGGTGGAGGTGGACCGGTACTCCACTCGGGGTTCCCGGAAACGGGGAGGGGAAGCCTATCGAGCGGCGGGAGGGGAGGCCAGACCGGAGTAATGGAAGCTGGAGTAGATATTGTATGGCATTACCGGACGAACTTTCTGCGGAGAACATTGCGATATTGGTTTCGAAGAGCCGAGCTTGGCCTGCCCAGCCTGAATTTCTCTCCCTCTCTCTCTTCTGCTCCCTTGCTTTTCCTGCTGTCTCTCCAGGCTCTGGTTTTTCCAGTTTCTCTTTCGTCTTTCGTTTGAGGAAGGAAGGCAATGATTGGAATGAGACGGGAAGGGATTTAAGGGTCGGTTTCGTGGGAGTCCACCGCTTGTTGTCTCGAGCTTCTGAATTTAGGGACGGATTTGCTATATTGGAATGCACGCCCTCTTCATTTTTCCTCTTTTTTTCGCATTTTCGTACGTTACCGTTCTCTGCCTGAAACGTCGTTACTGTGTCATCTCCGTAGCGAGAATTTTAAAGTTTCGAAACAGCGGCTATTGTGTACAGCGTATTTTCGAATTAGGAAAATTGGAAACAATGGAAATTAGAATTATTTTCATTGTCTGTTCGATTTTTAAGGTATTAATATCGGAAAAATTGTTCTGAAAAGAGGAGCAGCTATAATGTTAGCTATTGATTTATAAAATTGTGTTTCTTTAACCCTTTATAGCGCCATGTGACAATAAAGTTTTAATTTTATCCGTTTATTACTATCCTATTGCATTATGTTGTTGTACCATTGCATTATTACCAGCCAATTTTGTAACAATAAATATTAATTCTTGCTTCTCACATCGAAATGTAAAATTGCAATCAACTATAATTTTTCTGCAAACGAACGAAGAAAAATCGGGTTACGGAGGACTAATATTGAAAAGAATCGCTTTGAAAAGCGGAGTAGCTGTAATGCGACGTTCGCAGCAAAGTTTCGACAGAAGTTAGAAGAGAAATTGAGAATCGAACGACAATGAGAGCGGAAAAATAGGTGGGTTATATACTGTCAAGCAATAACAAGAGTACAATCAATAAAGATAATAGCCGAACTAAACGAGCGCACTTGGTGATGTATACAAAGTCGTAATCTTTGCAATTTGTTGCGCAGCGAGAGTGAAATTAACAAGTACCGCAAATATGTCAGGCACAACTAATTGGCCGATTTGCATATAATTATACCCATCCGTCGAGATCGAGCACATGATGCAGTTTTTAATGCGGAGCGAGCAACCCGTTAAATGTTCAATTTTCTGTTCTCTCGTAGACCTTCAAACTGTGCAAATTTGATGGCACGCCGCCCAATTACCATGTTTCATCATTATCCTCGCGGTAAGGATATGATTACTTCATGCTTTATTACTCAGATACGTGTGCTACTTGACATCATCGTCCTGAATAATTAATATCCCAACCCATTCGCTGGGTATTAATTACACGAGTCGACGATTCGCCGAGATACATTTTTTTTTTTCTCGAAAATACCGATTTCGGGACATTTCCATCATTCGCCACTCCAAGTCCCACGTTACGGACAAATATAGTAATCTCTGCAAGGGTCTGCGAGAGAACGAAGACGAATTTCAATTATTTGACATTCAGTGTTGCACCTAAATGTCGAGCTTTCTTAGAGCCAGAAAATTCTTCGTTTTATACTTTTCCTTGCTTGTAAGGAAATTGGGTCAATTTGACAGAATATCGAGTCGAAAATTCTTTTTTCTCTGTTACTAAATGCTGAACACCGCGCCAATTTCACGTGACTTTCCATGCAGGCCGCGTGGGCCACCGATGACCCACCTTGTTGCATTTATTATGTTATTTTTCAATAGCAGTACGCCACCTAGCGAATTATAAACGTGGGTCACGTGGGCCATCAACGAGCCACGGTATAATGACAATTACATCAAAGTTAAAAATTTTATTAAATCATCGAATGCTTGCTCGATGCAACACTCAACATGTTAAATGAACAATACTTCTATTCAGTATTGCACCCAGCTATCAAAATTCGTTAAAACTAGAAAATAGGTTCTTCGTACCTGTCAGTGATAGGTACTCGGTAATACTGATAATAATAAAGGTTCCATTGCGACACAGAAAATTTCGAAAGAATGAAATTGACGAAGCACCAGCGAAGAAGATGTTGGAAACTTGTAGAACTGAAAACTACCGTCGGGGTGGAAACGTTCTTATCGCGATGCTTAACGGAAAAAGTCGAAAGAGTCGACATCCTCGTAGACAGTTACGGTGCACCGAGGCACGTCAGGTTTCTGAAGCACGGCCCCTTCTTTCTTGCGGTATTGTACCCATTGTTCAACGTTCGACTGCCAATACGTCGTCTCCATTGTACCCGTGCCACCAGGCAGATATCTATTTCCGGTACTGGTGCGCTTTTCGTGTTACACGCCTTTGACTTTTAAGCGATCGCCTATCGAGCCCCGCTGCAGGTGCACACACCTGGGAACAGCGGGAGAGAGAAAGAAAACTTCACGATAAGCTGCTCTGTTCACTTCTCCTTTCCAACTGAATTAATAATTTCACGTTCTTCGCGAGAATCCATAAATTTACATGTCATTCCTTTGGAAAAAGCATTCTGTAAATATTTTTTCTTTTCTTATCTGATGTTAGATTAACATTGTGCGTAGAGTAATTTTTAAATGTACCTTGAGAGTGTTAACACGCTCGCTACCAGTAGAGGTAATGTACACTGTCGGACGAAAGTTTGGAATCTAATACCGAATTTGGTATTAATATTTTTACAAATTTGAAATAATTTCAAATTTTGAAATTTGAATTTTTGCGGAGATAAATAATTCACTTTGTTTCGAGTGATGGAAATTTCGGTAAAAAATTCTTGAAATTGCTAACTTTTCTCTGGGAATTTTTGTGTCACTTGCAATGCATAGTGATCTCAAACTTTTAGCCACTAATTTGTACTCGCGTGATTTGGATTCGGATATCCGGATACGTTAGTATTACTCTCACGACAAGTGTATCGGATACTAAATATCAGTGTCGAACACTCTCCTATACATACTAATTTTCGCACTTTTTAATCTTAATCCTTTACTTAAACTTGCTTGCTTTGATCTAAATCCAGACAAGAAAAGCTTCACATTTGAGTAATTCACAAAGAAAATTCGAATCCAGATAATCGAATACTCAGACTTGAATTTAAGTTCGAATTGTAACGAGTATTTTGAATACTCGGTTATCTACAACGCACAGTTTACAATTGATACCTCGCATATCGATCCGTTTTAAATACTTTCCAACAAACGCTTGCTCTGGCAAACAGTGTACGCTTAAGTCCATTTACGACAAAATTAGAAATTAAGTGCTGAGCTTGCTTGCGAAAGCAAGCGGCTACTTCAACCCTTAACCGGTCAAGGTGAGGTCAATACTCACACACTCACACGCAAAATTGTTTAGAAATTTCCTTCTTAGTTGCATCAACTAAATTATAATTTTGTAAGTGAAAAGTGTTAAAGATTTTTCGAAAACAAAGAAACATATGAAAGCAGGTCTATAGCTACTTTAAGAGGGTGCACCATCTTCAGTCGTCTAGAAATGGGCAAAGTTTGGGAATTTTTTTCGTAGGTAACTACTAATTTAAAAATTTCAAATTTTTCAGAGAATACAAATGTCACTTTCAGCTTCATCCTCTAATTTTTAAACAGAAAAATGTTACAAAATGGAGGAGGTATTCGCTAATTGCGAGAACCTTGTTCGCCGACAAGATTTCTAACATTTGAAATAAAAAATTCTTGTCGATTTGTAAATAAACATGTATTATCCACAATATAGTGTACGATTTTTCAAAAATAGAAGTTCTGAAGAAGAAAAACCTCTTTTTACCAGGAAAAATTAACTTTAAACGTTTCTAAAAAATGAAATAATTGAGATATCGAAAAATTCGTACGCTGCATTGTAGGTAATACATTTTCATTTAAAAATCGAAAAGAATTTTTCATTTCAAACGTTCCAATCCTTGCCAGCCTCCAATCCTTCCACCACAAAAAGTTTCACAATAACTCCCCAATTTTATAACATTTTTACATTTCAAAAATTGCAGAAAAAATCTAAAAGTTACATTTATACCCTCAGCAAAAATTGAAACTTTTCATTTAGCAGTTATCAATGAAAAAAATTCCCAAACGTTTCCTTTCATCCTAGACGCATCAGAGTGGTCTACCTATCTCCTTAAAAATATTTCGATCATTAACCCTTTGCGGTCCAAATAGTCCAGTCAGTCCGCATTCAATTTGGTCACTCTCGGACAGTACCATGTAGTTTCCCTTTATTCCAATATTTCAGCGTAACATTAGCTATAAAATACTAAGTTTCAGTAAAATATTAATGCATAAAAACTTATAATTTATAATTTATCATTATATGATATCTGAAGGCAGAAATTCGAGTCTGACTCGACATACGACCGCAAAGGGTTAATTTTTCAAATCCAAAATTCCTCCCGCCAATTCTTCTACACTATCAACTGAATTACAGTGCTGCAAGTGAAAAATGTCAAAGATTTTTCGGAAGCAAAGAAACACGAGAGAGCAAGCAGCCGCTTGTAATTGCAAGCGGTAGAAGGTAAGCATAGAAGAGGGGGCGAAGGATCCTCGCGGCGATTCCCGCGCGTAGAACTCGGCTCGGCTTGCCGATGAAGGAGCGCGTCGTCGTCTCATTAGCTCTGGCGATCGCAAATTAATTCAGTCGCACCGACAACGCCCAATTAACGCATATGAAGCGTGAAGATAGCGATCGAGCTTCCTCGATTAAGGGGGAACGCAATGGTCCTGGTCGCGTGACGTATCGACGCCGGCGCCGTTAGTAACGGCTGGTTTGATCCTTTCCGCGAAGCCGAATGGCGCCGCTTCCTCTCGAAAATATCGCTAGTTCAGCGACCGGAACGGCCGCAGGTTGTTGACTCGATTGTCACCAACTCCTTTTACCAAACGGGACACGACGCCGATTTCTGGCGTTGTTCGGACGCCGCGGGTGTTCTAACCACGTTCGTGGAATACTTGAACAGAGGAACTAAGTAGATAGGAGGAAACGTGCTGGAGAACGATAAGGAAGCCTGTTCGATGCTTTTTTTCCAACCGTGGACTATTACAATATAGGTCTGTTCTTTTAGGAATGATAAGTGAGCCGTTTACTTCGAATGTGGGGCAAGTCCATTTGTTTATTTTCATTATAGATTGTTTAGGGAGATAAGAAGATCGTGTTAAGTTCTATCTATTGTTATCATTGACTTCATTTTTTTTCAAAAACAGATTTCCTCTCTTTCAAAGTAAGCAGCTCAAATGTTTCTGATTGAAGCTCTTCCATTGTATGCTTAAAGGATAATTGTTCTTTACATTTCTTTAGGTAATAAGTTGATCTGTTGGAAAGTTTCTTATTGTGCTTATATTAAAATGTGTAGACTATTAAATGGATCTATTGTTTTAGGAAAGAAAACTGTTTCTTACTGAAGCTTCCATTGTGGGCTGATACACCTGTCAAGGATAATTTAAGAATCTGCAGCATTTTTTAGAATATGAAAATTTTATTTCCTTAATTAAAATATTAAATGTGCTGGAAAGTTTCTTTCCAATTAATTCCAATTAATTGAAGATACATACATATAGGAGCAGTTATTTAACACGAACGTGCTTAATTTTGTTTTTTGCTTGCATAGAAGTTCTTTGTTTTATTTTCAAAACCAGAGATTTTATTTTCGAGATACATCTTTGAGGCTTGAATCCTCAGATTTAAGTCTCTGCACAGTTCAAAATGTTTAAATATCGTTAACAACCTCGCCAACCTCGCGTTCATATTACAACAAATACAATATATCGTATCTATACTTTCCTTACAGACCATGAAAAATTCTTTTGCACAATAGAATACGTTCGTCAAATTCGTTAACCTCCCTCCTTTCGTTCACGATACAATTTTTCAACCGTTTCAAACCCAAATGTGGATAAGTACGGAGCAACAGAGGGAGAGAAACGATACTTCTTTAAAACGAACGAGGAATAGTTAAGCGTTAATGATAATCTATCAGAATGGCGAGGAAAATTGCGAAACGCACGAAACTGCGTACGAGTAATATGCATACACACACGACTGTGCGCTGAGAGCCCGCGTGAAATGATGCACGGTGAACCGTGAATCACTTCCTACGTCGAAGCCGATGCCTGGATGATAGCCGGCGATACCTCGCTGGCTCAGCTGAAACGGCAAAGTTAATGAGATGTGCAAATGAATCGAGGTCTCAAGGGGCCCCACGATAGGTGAAACGGCGCGAAGAGGAAAATAAAAAGGGGCACACCGGCTGATATTGCTGCAAACATTGCACAAGTTGTCGTGCAGAGACGCTCAATACGCTTCGAATGATACGCCATCGAGTTTAACCCTTTGAAAACGATGAACTCGTTTATTCCAAGCAAGCTGAACATGTTAGAGTTCAGGTGTTACTAATTTTATTGATTTTTTAAAGATCAAGGTTTTGTTAATTTTTAAAGTTTTAGTCATTTTTCTAGACGAGGCACCGTTAACGTAAAATTACCACATTGTTGCTTAGTCGTTTCTTTACTGTATGTGTATTTTAGAAATGTGGAGTGACTTAGACAATGTTGTAAGAAAAATAAAATCTGCAGGTTCCATTTCGCGGCCTAAAAGCACCGCAAGTGCACTTCGAATTTAGTTATTTTTATGTATTTGGATTATGTTACGTATGTTTCGAATTAATGGTGAAAACAGAAATGAGAATTAGAAACGTGTCGAACAAAATATTTATCCTACTTTATTTATTTACCTTTTTTTCAATGTTCTCAAAGCTCTGAACTCCTTTGAAAACACACAAAAGTTCGCGTCAAATTCGGACGAA
>NW_017100227.1:238225-257046 GCF_001263275.1 Habropoda laboriosa | reverse complement strand
TGATATTTTTATAAAGCATTAAGTATACACTCATTCAATATGGCTACTTATACGAGGAAATTTCTTGTTTAAACATGGATAGCACTGTAGTGTTAGAAATATATTCTGTTTGGATTCACTTTTAGCTTATGTATGTAAGAGTCCTGACAAATTGGCTCTCCTAGGCGAAGGTATAAGCCTCGAGGAGCGCTCTCCACTTATAGGGTACTCTCTTAGGAGTGCATGAATAGAAGAGACAGTCTGTAGTTTGTCACGGATGTTCTAACAGGAAATGCACTTTTTTCTGTGCTTTGAAGTCGATTCCCCTCTACACTTCTGATTTATCTATATTTAAAAACCGGCGCCTTTAATGATCTTAAACACCGCGACTTGATCATTTGTATAGACGCAATTTAAATGAAAATCTGTTCGAAAAAGTCTGGAAAACTACGTCTGGATGTTCTGCAACCACGTGGTTAAAGCAAAACTTGTGTACACTTGAAAATGAAATGTAACTCGTAGCGATAATTCGAATCACTACACCGAATAAAAAGGTTCAACTTTTCAACTCGTCTGGACAAACGTTTCAACGTCAAAAATTCAATTTAAAAAACAATTAAAATATATAGTGGCAATATTAATCGCCACACTAAATGAAAAAATTCAACTCTTTAACTCATAAAAACATTCAACTCTCAACTCACGAAAAGGATTCAAATCGTCACCTCGAAAAAGGATTCAAATCTTCACTTCAGAAACAGATTCAACTCTTCACCTCACAAAAAGATTCGACTCTCCGCTTAGAAAAAGGTTTCAACTCTTCAACTCGCATGAAAAAAACGTTCAACTCTCAACTCATCGGGACGAATGTTACAAACACATTCCACAACATTCCTCCAGCAACGTTTGTTCCCATCGGAGAAACGTCGAACGTCGGATCAGCGGTTCCCATGCTTAAGAAAATTACGAAGTTGACGAACAAGGGTACGAATTAAATGCCGGCTCCTTTTCTTCTCCTTTTTCCTTCTTCTATATTTTTACATGTAAACGAGGGTCTGTTCGGTATTGCGTCGATTAATCGCAACGACTCGGAACGATCAGGCTGTCAGGAAGGGTCCAAGGAAACGTTTTGATGAAAACGGGTCGCGATCACGGGAATCGACGTGCCCCACAAAGGGAGAGCCACCTTGCACGCTGCTCCTAATTGTCTGGGGAGAGCCAGGTGGGACTTGCAGTCTCTTCCTGTCCGTTCATCAAACTGTCATTCGACGTCAGGCCCGAGGAAGACGGAGCCGTCCGTCAGGCGCAGGAATTCCTCGACAGGGAATCGACTGATCGTTAACCGCGGAAATTACGTATGCATGAGCGCGCAGGAACAAAACAGAGACGCGGCGGGATATTATTTTAACATTCCCGCTTCGAGCGTCTCGCTCGGTGAGCCACGTGGATACTTCGGCTCCGCGGTTGAAAATTCGCTCTCTCAGGGAAACGCGTGTGGAAATTGACCACTGCTTCGTGAAAATATCACCTAGAGTGAGAAGTATTATTTGTAGGCTTTTCCGTTTCGTTGAAACTCGCCGCGTGCACCGTACAGGACGTGACTGAAAGTATCGTACAAAAACTGTTTACGCAGAAATAAATAGAAAATGTGGAATATAAGTTTTTCATCTGAGGCTTAGTTTTTGAGAAAATTATGTTTGAAAATCTGAGCGAAAATACGTAACGACAATGCCTATTGGTTTTTTTCTGATAGAACGACTTGGCGACTTTTATGAGTTACTAGGTTCAAAAGAGCAGAAAGACGATATTTTATTAATTGTGCAAACGAACTCAAAGGATTTTCAAATTCGATTTTCTCAAAAACTAAGATTCGGATGAACAAATTTTATTCTGCACTTATTATTTACTTTTGTACAATACTTTTAGATATAATTGTATCGATAACTTTTGTACGATGTCTAACACTTTTCGTCAATCTCTTGACTTTTTTGGCAAAATTGCACACAATTCTAAAAAATCTATTTTTTCAACCAATAATGCTCATTTAAAACTCACACTTTACTCGCAATCAGTTAGAAAAAAAATTCAAGATTTTTCGAGAGAGAAAAATCAAAAATTAAGAATTTTAATATGAAAATTTTACAATAAAATTTCTCCTGTAAGTGTTCGCGTAAAATTAGGTGCATAATTTTCCCCAACTTTCTCACACAATTTCCTCGTTTCTTTCGTAAACCTTTTTCACTTCTCTCGATACTGTCGATATCCTCAATCCTCACACCTTTCTTCCAAATTACCGAGCCGTTTCGTTGAGAGTGTCCCTCGCTCCGAGCTTCGAAGGTATATCGTCCGTTTGATCGTCTTCGTTCCCCCCATTTTGAAACACGATTACCCACATTCATATCGTAGTTAATAAAGAACGAAAAGAAGGAAAAACATAATTATTTTCCGTGGCCAAACAGATGCAATTTCCTGCGAAACAGGTAGGCCTTTTTCGATGGCATCTTAGCTGCTCTCCGTTCGTTACTTCCTTTCGATTATCTCGCACCGTCCTCTATTAATCAGCCCCGACACTGGCGGCTCTTAATTACGCGCACGTAGATTGACCATAAAGATCGCCTGGTCCCAGTCGATTCTTCGATGAAAGAAGACCGAGGGGCATTGAGCAAACAACCGTACACGAGACAAGGACATTCTAACCAGTCGTTTCACTTCGAGTTGTCGTTAAAATCGTTTTAATAGGTCCGCGAAATCGTTTCTACAACGATATAACGTTCTTTTGCAATTCTACCTTTTTCGCCGGGATTCGCCAGTGAGGAAATCGAACGACTGACTGGTTTCTCGCAAAATTGCCTTGTAAAATAACGTTCTTGCCATACTGAATTATCCGGTTTATGTTGATGCTCGGTTTCCTCAAGGTCGGTTGCTATTTTCAATTTTCACGCATAGTCGTTAATTGTATTACAGAGAAAATAGATTAAATAAAGCGTTCGGGAATGGTAGGTAGGTGCTTTTAACGTGGGAGAAGAAGAAAGTGAATTGAGCGAATCGAGCTAAATGTTTTCAATTTTAAAACGAAATCGTCGATCTTTCGGAGAGTATGAGTTCCTCTGTACTGAAGTAATCGATGATTTTCGAGTTATCACAAGTTTATTACTTGTTTTTCTTTCTTATTCGTCTACTGATCGTGGCGTCCTTAATGGACATTAAATTGAGATGAATTTTTAAGTGGAACATATGTGTACCACTGGTCACGAAAGGGTTAAAGCAAATATACAGTTTAAAACGTTGTATGAGATAATTCGAGCTATAGTTTGCTTTTCTCATGCGTCGATTTTATATCTTGACGTTTGGAATTTTCAGGATAACGCATCCATGTGACTTGAACAAAGACTATTTTAAAAAATTCGTTTACTTTATTCAGAAGAAGCTAATTTTTCAGAAAGTACCCGCGATTCAATCGACATTATTACAGAAACTGTTCTTATCAATTCCTATGTAAACAATTTTTCCAATCATCTTCAATTGTGATGATAGTCACATCGCTATGTTTCGCGAGCATACGATCGAACGCAAAATGGCGGCATTCTTCGCTTCGCAAAACTCAGAAAAATCGCAGTGCAAAAATCAGCAAAACAGATCCAGCAACCAACAAACTTAACGTCAACAGAACTCGTTTCCCATCAAAATAATTTTATTTTATTTTTTACTTCTTGAATTAATTTCAATCTACTCTCACAGAGAATTACGAGTAATTAAGATTAGCTTGTTAGAGCGACGTGGAGAGTAACTTCTACTAAATATATAATTAACAAGGTCGCCTTTAATTTTTTTTATACACATATTTGCGTGTGTATTTACGTATGACAAAACTGCTCTATATAGTTCAATTTGTTATGTAATTCTAGTGTCTTTCCAGTCTACGCACGTGCTCTGTACTATGCAAAAAATTAGGTAACTAACAGATTCGAACGATAAGCTAAACCATTGAAATGAAATTTTGGACGAACAAAATTTCCGCAACAATTTCAATTGATTATTTCGAAACCGAAACGAAGAACCACTTGCACGAATACGTTGAGAGATAGCGTGGCACGTTGCTCAAGGATATTTAAATACCCTCTCCTCCTCTTCGTGTATTCGGTGAATTTACGAGCAGTAGCAGTAGCCTCTATCGAAAAACCCGTCTCCAGTGGAATGGCAGAGATATTAGGCGAACGTTCTGCCGGCGAACAACGCTATAGACAGTCATATCCGGCTAACACCGGCAATTAATAACTCGCCAGGGCCTATTAATGCCATTGTTCAGAGACGCGTGACGGACCCATGCGTGTGTGTGCGTGTGCACACGCGTGCAACGCGGCCCAATTCTGTGCGGCGGCACGGGTCCCGCAGGTGCTGCCACCTCGCACCCGCGCGTAATCATCCTAACGATCTACCGATCGATCCGATCCATCCACCCGACCCACGGATATAACGAGATTTTAATCGACTTTCTGTGGTCCCTCGCACGATCGTCTTCTCACGAAATTCTTTCTTGGGCTTCGTTTCGTTTAATAACACGCACAAGTAGGTTATCTTGTGTAGAATTTTCGAAAAATTGGTCTTCCTATACATTTGCTGATAGTTTAAGGTCGTGTAGCTGGTAACAGAAGTGGAAAGACAGTGATAATATTCGTTCACACGAGGCTTTGTTTTCGAGAAAAATAAGGTTGTACGTTTGGCGAGTGCAAGTGCGAGGGTATAGTCGGTGGAAGCGATATTAGGTCGTGAAATTAATCAGGTGTCGAGGTGCGCGTAATGAGAGCGATAAAATAGTAATTCCAGGGAGATAAGGAGCTCGAGGCACCTTAATCTCGAGGCTATATTTAAAATATAGAGTATAAAATTTAGAGATTATATTTAAATTAGGAATGAAGCTTGAGACTATGTTTTCAAAATTTGTTTGTGCATTATGCAAATTTTAAATTAGGAGTGAAGCTTGAGACTATGTTTTCAAAATTTGTTTGTGCATTATGCAAATATATTTGTTTGATATAATGCTTAAAAAAAGGAAGTACGTCTTCAAGAAGAAAATAAAGAGAATGTTGGAAAAAATGACGAAGTTACGGGGTTAATAGTTTTCAAGGAAAATTCTGAATTTGTTTTTTCAAAAATACGCAAAGCTTGCCGGAATTCTCGAAATAGGTACATGACCCCCATAAATCGTTATCTGTCACCAGCACATTGGATTTACGTATTGCCACGAGCTGATAGATTGCTTCTACTGTTTCACCTTTGATTATCGGCCACCGGAACAATCGCTATAGGGGGTCGGTTCCCCTTGGCGCCCGCGCTTATGTTAATTCACAATTACGCGTTTCTATTTAACGTGGCCTCGATTTGTCGTCAAAACTGTTTCAACGAAATGATTACAAAGCTTCGAAAAATTTCAGAAATATCATGCCCTCAAGATTTTTCATTTCTTTCAAAATTAGTATCCTAATATTTATGATAAGCTAATTTTCCGAGTGAGCATATGATAATCAAAGGAAAATTATAAAATTGAAATTTTCGCATTTCTATACGAACTCTAATTTTTATATTATTATATGTCTAATCTCCCTTAAAATACTAGTTATTCCTTCCAACCTTCGAATAACCATATATAACAATAATCAAAGAAAAAGAGAATTGAAATTTCGTAAATAAAATACAACGATATATTTCAGAAAATTTCAATTTTTGCATTTCCATGCAAACTCTAATTTTCACATTATTAAATGTCTGATCTCCCTCAAAATACTAGCTACTCCTTCTAATCTTCGAGTAACCATACAATAAGCGAAGAAAAATTGGAAAATTTCAAAATCATTAATTTTCACCTTACTACCCTAATTTCCCTGAAAATTCTAAAACTACTCCTCTCTTCTCATCGCTCCAAATTCCTGCTTCTCTAAACTGTCTCATCCCCTGTCTCACATTTCCCAATCATTTTCCTCGGAAAACATCCTGCTGTCCCTTCGCTATACATCTTCCACGCATTACCTTCTTCACGCACCCTTTCCTCCCCACCCTATTCATTCCGTCGCACTCGCTCTTTCTTACCCTCCCCTTGGAACCGTCTCCTTTCCGCCGACCGAGCGTGTTGGGCCGCGCATATATACACGTGAATATGGTAATTCACTATGGTGATATGTAAATAAGTTAGATTCAAGTTTTGTTGCGGGCCCGGGCAAGAGGTGTGCTGGGGCCGGTGCTCGATGGGAACCATAGCGTAGGAAAGGAAAGAAGCAGCGATCCGGGGGAGAGAGGCAACGACGAAAAGGACGCGTAAGTGTAAGCGCCTTAGTAGCCGCGCACACGATCCGGACGAGCGGATCCAGATTTATTGGCCGTTCGGCGAACAGAGAGGAGAAAAGCTGGCCCCATTCGGTGTGAACGGAAGCCAGGGATTTTACGATCTTGATTCCGAATCAACCGACGAGTCCGTTTCGTCCTTCTACTGCCTGATAATCTGTTCGAGGCTCGTTGACGCGCGCACCGAAAACTAACGCGTAATCGCTGTTTCGCTTCTTTATTCTTCGCTGAGGAAGCTTTAGCTGCGGGAATTTGGACCGCTTTTGCACTTAATTTCGACCATTGTCGCGAGGGAAACGATGAAGTTTTGAATCGAATTGAAAGGTTCAACTTCGGGGATTTACTATGAAATGGAAGTTCAATTGGTAACGACCGTTTTTGCTTTTGATTTTGATAAAATTGAGTTCTGACTTGAATTGGTAGCTCTACCTCTAGGAATTCACAATGAAATGGAAGCTCAATTGATAACGACCACTTTTGAATTACGACCGGGCTATATTTCTTCCATCGACTATACCCACGCTCAAAGTAAATCTAAACAGAATTGTTTCAAATAGAGTGCTGTTCATTTTATGATACACTAAACAAGAAATTTCCTTGAGCAAGTGGCCATACTGGACGAGTTGAATGCTTAATGAAAATGTAGTTTAGTATATCGTAACTTTCAGATTAGTATAATTTCAGAATTATTCTTTTCACCTCGTTTCGTAGATCAGTGTCCCTTAATATTGAAGTTGCAATAACATAAGCTCCTTTTTTATTTTAATTTGCTCAGTTTTAATTGAAAGACTATACATATGTGCCTACTTAAAAACCCAAAACAGTTTTATAATTTTTTCCCAACGAAAGTAAAGGTGCTTTCGAAAAGCGTACTTTCAACTAATAATCATACAAATTTCATTAGAAAATACTGAAAAACAGCGCTAAAACAGACACTTTAGCCTTCTGCAGTATACACCAGGTGTACCAGAAATAAGAAAACCCACTTTCTAAAAATAGTCAATTTCGAGGCATTAAAATTAATTAATCCCGTTTAATCGAACACAGAGTAGAATAAAAGAAAAAAGTGGTGCATGCGTGATCGCATGCGAATTCCACAGCTAGCCCCCGGTACTTAGATAGGACCGATGCGACGGAGAGGGAGGCCGCCGTCCAATAAAACTCTCGTGTACGAACGCGTAATCTGTGTGCAAACGTGGATCGTATGACACGTACGAAAAGCCTGGAAGGCCACGTGTGTGTTCCCGCACGCACGGTTACCTCTCCTTTATCGAGCCAGGTGAAGGGGCCTGGCCAAGGTCGGATCCTGCGATCGTTGCAAGGGGTTGTGGATCAATGATCACGGATTAATATTACACCATCGTATCTGCGTGTCTTCGGAAGCTCGCGATTACCACGTTCAAAGGGTTGCGTTTTTTGCGCGAAAAACTGGTTCTTTTTGCTGAGAGGATTGAAAGAGATCGCTTCAGGGCTCTGGGAATTTGAGACACTTGATTGGGAATATCGCTTGGGATCGCATGAAATCGTCTCAACACCGGCTATCATACAGCGATAAAAAAATAGAGGATACTATTTAAGAAAGTAGAGATGACTATGAAATATTATCTACGTCTCTCCACCCACGCAAAGAATATTTGCATCACAATATGTTGTCCTTCATATTATGCAACTTTTGTATACAATATTTTTTCATATTGTTACAAATAACGGAAATATTTAAGGTGGGCAAAGTTATTGATTCACCCTATATAACATGGGTCAGACTATAGCTCTGTTCCAAGTGAAATTAAAAAAAAAGTCGAAGAGGAAAACATTGTAGTGTTTAAGAAGCTCTATCATCCCGTGGTACGATTCTTTTCGAAAAAGCATCGATATGCTTGCAAACTCACTTGGAAGAGAGCTATAGCCTGGTTCGATGTTTCGATGACCCAAAAATTTTTTTTTCGTTTAAAAACAAAAATGCAGTTGCACTTTCGAGAAAAATCATACCATAGGACGATAGAACTTCTTAAACAGTGCAATATTTTCCCGAATGATTGTTTTCTAACTTTACCGGGAACAGAGCTATAGCCTGGCCCAATTGCTAGAATCACATATATCTCTCGAAACGATACGATCAAATTTTTTACCGAGCAATCTTTATACGAATCGAAGAATCGAACGATCCAGTTCCACGTAAGAATTCCGATTTTGTGAAAAAGGGGACCGGTGCTCAATTGTACGTTTTCCCAAAGGATCGTAAGGTTTTCCATCCACGAAAGTGTTTCTACCTGTCGCTTTTGTTACAGCCCAGCAAACGTCTCACGTTTCCAGTTTCAGGACGCCCCGTGGACGAAGAAGAACAGCCTGAATGGGTATCACTTTCCGCGGCTGGCACACGTAAGTAGCTTCTTCTCCGACGAGCACAATGGACGTCGTCCAAGCTACCTGCAACAACTTTCCTCGGACTCGATTTCTAGCATTGATCAGGGGCCGCAACAGTGTCAAGCGAGTTCTAAGGTAGACCTTTTCACCAACGATGACTTCTTCTCTAACTTTGACGCGCGTTACAAATGTGTCCGGGTCCAGAGCGTACTCTTTCTTTTTTTTTTCTCTCTTTCGTTCCACAAAGATCAATCGGATGATGATAAAAAAAAATTTACTCCTTTCTGTGCCGACAGCTTATCTCGTATTTCATTTGCAGCGAGACGTTCGTTCATTTGTAATACCGAGGTAGTTTTCTTTAGGATCAAAGGTGGAAATTTTAGGGAAAAGATGAAATGTTTCTTTGAAAATACTAATTTTTTCAGGGTTTTAATATTTGTTATTTATTCTAGTTTAATTACTCACAATCGTGTCAAAGACGAAGACAATTTTTATCAACTAAATGTGGACTCAAAAATGCACGTCACATGATAAGATATGAATAAACGAGCGAGTTTAATTATTTTTATTCTACAAAATTTCGGAGGATCATTTATAATTGAAATTGGACGATACTGTGCCTGTTAATGAGTTAATTTGTAAGAGATTTCTGTTTTGAAGTAGATCAATTTAAAAATTCTGCTGGAATAGTAATTTACTTGTAGCAATAATTAATATTGTTTGGTACTGTGAAATCCTTATCGATGAAACCTAATATAATTGAAACTAAAGTGACGTGTAAATAACGAACGATAAGCGTATTATATTTCATACATTGCATGAATTAGTAGATGTACAATGTAGGAAGAATATTATAAATAACTTTAGATGTATTCACACAAGGTTGAAAATAAAAAATGATATTTAAAAATTTTACAAATAATTTTTCCTTTCCAATTATTCAGCTAATCAGTTACTTCGACAGCAAGTTTTTGTTTGCACTAATTTTTTCCCCCAAAAGTAAATGCTTTTGATACTTGGTGTTAAGCTTCTTAAGTAGATTACACACTTACAAGAAATTTCATTAAACGTCACGTATTAGTGATCTCTCTGCAATCAAATTCTAACTTAAAATTACATTTCTAATTAATAACGTACTTCAAAAATAATTAACAATACAGTTGTACCTTAATTCCTCGGTAAATTAACTTCTTTAAATTTTGTCAGATACAATTCAACTCCTCAAGAATGAAATAACACAATCTTCAACAATCTCGCAAAATTCGCAAGATTCCCTCGCTAGCCTCGCTATTTTTTAACATACCTAGGCCAAAGGGAATACTTGAATGACAAACCGCAATCGACGCGAATCCCGGATGGTGTCGAAAGGTAGAAGAATCGTGCACCATCAAAACCACTGCTCGAGAATTCAAATCCCGCTGGCAAGAACGAACTTGAGCGCCCGGAATCAAAATACATTTAGGATTTCCACAAAGGGAAAAAGTGGCATTATTCGTGGCCGTGTAGCACAAAGGCATTAACAGCATTTTGCTCCCTTAATATATTATTCTACTCTGTCTCTTTCCTTCGTTCCTTCGAACCATCGTCTAGCCCTCCTTTCCTCAGCCGCACCCCTTTCACCGTCAATAGACAGACATAAGAATATTCCCTTTCCGATCGAGATCTTTTTCGGCACGATGCAAATTTCCGCATGCAAATCAACCGGTATGCAAATATGGCCGAACATGTGTGCCCCGTCCCGTCTTCCCGAACCCTTTTTCCGGCCGAAGATCATCGGAATTTGCATATCTTGGATATTTCCTCTCATTGTATCGAAGCCATTGTACCGCGATCCTCCCGTGGATCCGAGCCATTAATCCGAATATCGCTTTGAATCGAACTCCTGCCACGATTGACAGATAGCCCATGAGTGTTCCCAGGAGAATCTGCCGGAAGAGTGTACCGTCTTCCGGTTTCTTCAACACCGGATGCTGCACGGGGTTCGATCCGACGGAGAATTGAATCATCGACGAGATTTGGGGTTGGGTGGTTTCGAGAGGCTGGGAAGAAATATGGTGAACGCTATAGGAGTTTGTGGGTGTCTTATTTCCTCGTTGCTTTTAGCTAATTTTAATATTTCACCGCGTTTGAGTAATTTTAATAATTTCACGTAGAAATAGATTGATAAGTTTCTTTGTGCAATTGAATCGTCGAAATTATCGAGTTATTAGGTAATTCGAGTGAAAGTGTGAATTGAGGAAAATATCTATAACTAAATATCTGAAATTATAGTTTACCCTAGGCACGTTTGATAGGAAGAAAAACAATTCAAATCCTCGAAAATGAATTCGTTACTTTACACAAATAGATAATTTATTCACATATAACGAAAGATCTCATTTGACTGCTAGATTGAATCTTGCAATTTACCCTAACACTTAAAAAAAAAAGAGAGAAACAGTTGTAAAGTTGAAATGCCCAGAAGCGAGGAAGAATCTTCGTTGGCTGTAAGCAGCGCGCCTTCAAGAAACAGCTGCCTGTTTAACAGCGACATAGATCAGATAAAAGGAAGAAACAGCGAACGTGAGAAAAAAGGGCGCAGTCCTTCCCGGTTCGTCTGGCATATCAAAATTGCGGGACAATCGAAAGCGTATCGAAACGAGGCCCAAAAAGAGCGAGAGAGAGAGAGAGAAAGAGGAGTACATTATTCTTCGAATATCGTACCGGAGTCGTCATTGTCTGAAACCAGTTCGCGCTGATGCCTCTTTGCATACCCACTCCTCCGTCGAATCGTAATTATTGGTCCACGCGCATTGATTATTAAACAGCTTATTATGGTGTCCCCCCAGCCTTGATCTTCCATCTGAATGCGGCACGAAGGAAAAAAGAAAGGTTCGTTGCAGTCTGATCATTGCGAGTAATCTGAATTGAAAATCGTGCGAGCAGGGAATTAATGAAAAGCGAAACTGACGAGTGATTCGATTATATTTTTCGTGCCGAAACCGAAACGGCAGATGTGTCACGGAGCAATACTCTACTCGTTCGCTATAACTAAAATGTGATTTAGGAATCACGTGTTGAGTTTGTAGAACATTGAGAAAACCTTGGCTTTAGAATACTTGGCTTTAGCCACTTGATTTCACTTCAGAACTTGCTTCATATTCGATAAGTCTACTAATAATTATGAATGGAAGAGTGTGTGCAGAGAAGTGAACAGAGGAAAATGTTTATTCACAGAGAAGAGATAAGTAATCAAGTATTAAAGAAGATGGAATCGAAGTGTATACAAAGGGCCAGAATTTTTCTTTTTAACAAAAAATATGAAGCTTTAGGCCAGAGGTGATTCGTAAGCCATAGTTTACAGTATACAAACGATTTGCAAAAATAGAAATATATTAGGGTTAGCCCTACGATTTCATTAAATCTGTTACTCATTCTTATGTTATTAAATCCAGCGGATGCTTAGGTGCACCGAATTGCTTTATTATATTAATTTCTATTAACAGATTACAATTTAACAGTTTATGTCATTAAAAAAAATTCTCACGTTATTTATCTCAATCTTATATGTCTCAATCTTTTCTCTTTTCTTTTTAATCGATTTTTGTACTAGAATGAGCAATTAAACTCATATGTTGTATCATATCAGGTATCATACATGCAGCGATAAATTCCGATATCCTAATATACGACGTTGATTTAAGATTCAGGTTGACACGAATCTTGTCGACTCCGAAGTTCGAAATTTTTCAATTAGCTGTCCCGAGGAAATCCAAAGGGCGAGCAGAACCGGTAAGGAAAACAGGCAGCAACTTAATCGGAACGTGTGGTTCGGCGAGGGAATAGAAGGGAGTCGTGGCGCGATCGTTTTGCAATGTTGCTGAAATAATTGCACGAAAACGGTTCCGCGAGCGGCGAGATAGACGCTGAATTCCTCTTCGCTCTGAATTAATCTCAGCCGGAATGCGACCCCCACACCCGGCTACCCCATTCCTCCCATGGACGCTGGACTTTCATCACGAATGGCTTCTAGGGGCGATGCAATTGTCCGCATTGCCGAGTCGATGCGCTTTCCGACGTACAGGCCGTGTTCGTGGAAAAATTTCCGCGACTTCCGGTCGATATTGCGCCCATTCTTCGCGACTTGCCGGCCGAAGGATGCGTTTATGAGCTTCCCGAGCACCGTACCCCTCCCGGTTCTTCGCACTCCGTGCAACAACCGATTGAAATTTTTTTAATCAGACATTTCTCCGGCCGATGTTTCATCCTGCCCCCAAAAAGGTTACTGCCTTCGTGGAAACTAGGCATTTCTCTTATAATATGGTAAACGTGATAAAATTGAAATTTGACACAATTTAGAGGAAAATTATGAAAATTTGCCGAGCATCACTTTATGAAATACCGCGGGAAAAATGTTGAATTACGGGACACTTGCGAATGGTTATTATGTGTGGTTGTTGCTTCTTATTACGGGCATGTGTATACATGTCGTTTACATTATATTTTAATTAGGATGAAATTAAGGACGTGTGTTTTTTCATGGAAATTTTCATTCTCTGTGAATTCTCTATTCAGGATATTGACCGACGATGCGTTCTTTATAAGATTAATAAGCAACATGTATATTCTAATTGACATCGAATTATAGGAAAAACAGCAATAACAATTTAGTAGATCTTTTCAAATTTTCAAAAAATCGAAAGTTTCACTTCGTGTTGAATATCGCGTTCACTGTCAGCTTAGGCAGTTTTAACAGTAATTAATCGAATTATTCGTTATTCTCGAAAAACGAATGCATAAATTTGAATTGTTCGTTATTCACAAATAATGAATGAATAATTTCGAATAATAAATGTACTTTTCCAAATGTACCTACTGAAAAAGATTGGAATTGAAAGAAAAATGAAGTGATCGATTAAGTTAATTAATCAAATTCCGAGAACATTTCTTTACACAGAATATGCTTACATAATCGATGTTTATTATTTCAACAACATATGTTACCAGATATTTTACACATGTTTCGTTGTCGTCGTAAAAGTAAACGTTACAATCGTCAATTCCCTCGAACTACGAATACTTTCGGAAATATCACAATGATCAACGAATGTTATCAAGTTCGAACGGGACGATATTTGCGTTTCACGCAGTGTTTTTCAAGCGACGAATTGCGTTGGCGAAGCAGCTCGTTGTGCAACTGAATGCAATTATCGTACAAACAACACGTTACACGGTCGCTGCACGATATCCAATTGTTATACAATATTTCGCTGAGAAAACAAACAAATAGATGATCGGACACGACCGTTGCGTATCGCGTTCGAAGGATTTGTCGGTAGATCCATGAAGATCTAGTTTAACGATCACAGTGAAGATTATGCTGTTCAGATCGATTAGAAATTTTGCATTACCATCATTTGCATGGAATTCAACTTAATGTAAACATTTTCAAGTGTACAGATAAATAATCTACTATTTTTCGTCTAATTTTTCAAATATCAAGTAAATTAATTTTCAAGTATCGAGTAAAATGATAGTTAATTGAAATTACTCCTCCGTACGTATAGAAAGTAGCGAATTATTTATTTGCACACCTAATAAAAGGATTTGTATCAGAAAATGAAATTTATATCAGAAACTTTTACATCTCCCCCTTAAAATTAATTATTTACTTCAAGACTAAAACATACTGATTCACTTAGCTAATGTTACTATTATTAATAAATGTCAGTTGCATATAATACGCACATTAGCACTTGCCTTGTCAATAGCAAGTGAATTCACAAAGAGCAATTATTCAACAATCATTTGATTAAATAAATTTGAATTCTATCTAAATATAGTCTATTTAAATGAAAGAAATTTGTTTGTTGTCCATTTAAATTTCTGAATAATTTTATTTACGAATTCAGAACTACTCCGTTCCATTTCCTCTGTTAAAACACACACTCGTCGACCAACTCCTCCTAATCTTCAAGTTCCATCCTTCCACACGATCTCGTTTAATCACGTTTCACTCCTGAACAAAGCAAATGCTACAAACTGGTATATCAGAAACCGTCAGAAAAAAAGGTGCCTCGATTAATCAATAAAGAAAAAAACAGTCGTAGCGGCAGAGATCCCAGAAAGGTTTGCACCCTTTCGAGGTTTCCACGCGCAAAAAAGTAGACCCAAAATGAAGGAGCAGCATGGTTGCTACTATAGCCGGTGGCTGTCGACGTGTTGAACCCGGAGGATCGATAATTCAAACTCTCGCTGAGTTTTTTTCACGATTCTTGGCACTGTGATCGATGCTCGATGCTAATGAGCAGCATCGAGTGACACTGTACCCGTATGTTTATTAATCATGGGGTCCGCTTCCCATCGGGGAACGGGCAAGACTAGTTCACAACCCCTTTCGGTATTTAATTTTACTTTAGACCGGATTTCCGATCGATCCCTATCCCCCTTTCATTTTTTTTTCTTTTTTTTTTTTCAGAAACAATATTCCATTTCGCTTGTGATGCTTTCGCACACACACACACACAGTGGAAGACACATATAGAGACCGAAACGTATACATAGGCGTGGAAATTAAGCGGCGTCTTAGGAAACGTCTTAATTAATCCTCTGAAACGTCTATCGCGAATTGCTTCTTGCAGCGGCAATTAGGCGAGATTACGGCGTTGCACAACAGGCCTGAGAACGGCATTGCGGCAACGGCCGAGCTTGAATTTTGCTTATCGCGCGACAACGGACGCTTCGTGTGCCCAAAGGAAACTGCCTTCTTCGAGAGTTTATTGACATTTTTCTGCAAACGCAGATGCTCGATCAACTGGCTCGTTCTGGTACAGGGGTTGAAAATAACGACATCTCTTTTTTTCTCTCTCTCTTCTTTACTTCTGTCCATTGTACTGATACTACTGTAATCCGTTTGCGTAGCACAAAATTGCTGGTTGAAGTTTGATAAATGTAAGGTCTTCGAACGATAACGCGTGTCATCTTCTTCGTACGAAAGAATTTTTTGATAACGAAAGTTTTGCTTTATTTTCCTTTTATCTGTGGAGGAATTTTAATGGAGAAGTTGCGCGTTACGTGAACTTAGAAATTTACGTCACTACCGGCCAAGTCTAGAGAACTTTGGCAATGCAGATTCTTTTAGAAAATTATAGTTCTATGTAGTAGAGTCATTTTATTTGGAAAACGATATTAATTTATAAAACTTGATTAGAAGCTTGATTAGAATTTTTTATCGAGGAATTACTATAAACTTAAAAGTTTACAATTTCGAGAACAATATTAACTCATTTTTAAAAATGTCTCTTTTTCTTATAATCTTTGGAACTTTAAAGAAAGAATTCGATCACAGCTCATTAACTGAATAAATATTTCTCTCTCGAAACGCACGGAGAATTTGAATTTTGGCAAATCGTCGAAGTTGCATAAAGCGAAAATATTTTCGCGCGTTTGTTTCGGGAAGGAGTCGCGTTGCGTGTTTCGTGTCGAAATTTTACGCGAAATGTTTACATTGTGCGTACACGCATTAATTTTTGTACAACATGTTGCGTTCGGGATTTCGACAAAATCACACGTTGCGATATCGAACGTTGCTGTATTGAGAGATTCGAGCTTCGATGAGGAAGTTAATGATACAAACAGTGACTGTTCAAGGCTCGAGCCACGAAATACGCATACTTAGAGTGCGAAATTGTAATACAACTGACGCAATTAATCATCGTAACGCGAAATAGAAAATCATTTCAATTATTGTACCAGTAGAATTGGGAAACGTGATTGAATACTTGCGTTCCATTAAATTGCACCTCCTAATTCGACAAATTCAGAAAGTTTGAATATCGATCTGAATTGTAGAACTGAATACTCGAAAATATTCTGAGGATTCTGTTATAAGAATGTTTTGAAGTCACTCGAATTGTGAGGAAAAGAATCTTCAGATTCGATTAAAAGTTCATTTAGAGAAGGAAATATGAATTCTTATTATGAACATTCAAAGTGGTAGAACAGGGTATTGTGAAAATGTGTCTCATCCCAATTAAAAGATAATGATGACGTTGAATGGAAAAATTGACACTGAGGTTTATTTGAAATTATCAGAAAAAATTGTAATTGTTAAAATGACAATTCGATTGCTCCAATTTACGATCAAAAATTGCAATGAATTATCATATATAATACTTTAGAATACCCTCTGCAAAAGTTCTGATATCTTATCCACGGGGAATACCCTATTTCCAAATTGAGAAAAGCAGAGAGTAGATAAAACGTGGACGTGATTAATTAAAGGTCCACATTAGACGGCACACAATTCATTTTCACTTTCTTCTGTAAATAGTTCAGCAAATTCATCGGTTAATTATCTCAACCTGAATATATCGAACTCAAGATAAATGGCATTTAAAAAAAACATAGAACAAATCCGAGTCTGAAGAAACCTTGCAATAATAAATCCTTCACTAAATACGTTACTATCAAATTTACTCGAAAATCTTCAATGATACTTTCAGGAAATACACACAATCTTAACTGTACACACATTAAACTCGATATAAGTGACATTTAAAAACGAAAAAAAAGAAGCTCCCTGCGATAAATTGAATAAATCCTTGTAGCGGCAAAAAGCTTGCGGTAATAAATACAACGAGACAAGCGAAGAAAATTAAAAAAAAAAAAAAGAAACACGAAAAAGAAGAAGAAAGAACTGTTTTTGCAAATGTACTGGCGAAGGAACGCATGTTCGACATAGCCGTTTCAGTTTCTTTATTACGCGACGATTACCTTGGATTCCGCGAAACACGAAGTGCTATCGCGTTAATCGTCTGTTCTCTGTATGACTACGGGCCGGGTGTTGAGTGTCGCCTCGTACGGCGAAATATGATTCCGTGGACGTTCCTGGCCTACATTGCCACTCATTATGTTATCGAAAGTAAACGCACCACGGGCCCCGTCTCGACGGAACGACAGGAAACAATGGGTCACGCTGCGGGATGCAGTCACAGAGACCACCGTTTCGTCAGGTGTATCGTCGTGCATCCGCCCCTTCTCTCCTTCCTGTCGCCCCGATGTTTCGACGATTCGAGGAGTGGCTCGAGACAACACGACAAGATCATTCAGGGTCATTTTAGATCTCAAATGGGAGGAAACACCGTGCCTTGATCCTACACTTTCTTACCGCATCATATTATACTGCACGAAGCTCTGCACTTTACCGCTTCGAAAACGATCGAAATTGTCGTATCAACCCTTTCACTGCTGTTACCGCCTATAGGCGTTTTGAAAATTTTCTCGCACTGTGCTGTGGCTGGTGACTGTAGGTGTTTCGAAGATTTCTTCGCGCTGTGACCTTGACGCCTATAGGCACTTTCGATATTTTCGCGCCTATAGGCGTTTTGAAGATTTTGGAAATTTTCTCGCGCTGTAGTCTTCGGGACTATGGGCCTTTTGGAGATTTTCCCGCATTGTGACCATGGCAGGCCTATAGGCGCTTTGAAAATTTTTTCACACTATTCTGTTGGTGCTTTTTGACACACTTGCGCCTTAATTTAAGCTTCGATTCTTCTCCTTTGCGTGTTTCCACCTTAATTTTCAAAGCGATAAGTTTTTAAGTTTAAATTTGAAATTCTTTTTTATATTTCGAAGCCGAAACTTAAAATTTCAAAACCTAAAATTTCAAATTTTGCGGTCTCCTATCGAACATCTATCGTCTGTCACACGAGTCACGCGGTAAAATCTACAGCAGCGAAAGGGTTAATTGTCCCTTTTCACATTTACGTTGCATTTGAAAATTTCACCGGAATATTTATGCTGTTCAGGTGCTCGCGTTGTCAAAGATGCGCAGCAATTTCCCTGTTTCGCGAGATATCAACTTTTCTTTTCATTTTAATAAGGAAACAAGTGTAAATGCTTGATGGAAAGTGTGCCGTTACAGACATTTAAGGCTTCGCATTACCCGAGGAAGCGTTTCTTTGTGTACTTCCAGAGGAAAATAATGCACAGCAGATGGCCGTGCCCGACGCAAAGAACTTGGATCTTGTTTCGTGAGATCCTAAGGATTGCATTCGAATGGCATCAAGTGGCAAACATAACTTAAAACTTTGTTTTAATCCTTGTCCCTTTGCTTTTGTCGCTCACCTTAAGTGTACCATTATGAACATGTTGCAACGATA
>NW_017100227.1:231973-238213 GCF_001263275.1 Habropoda laboriosa | reverse complement strand
TAATTTAATGGAAATAAATGTGCGACCAGATAGATCGATGTTTCATTTGACACAGATATAGTAATTTTGGAATTACGTATTTCTAGGAATCGTGATAACCTTTCGTTAATTTTTATTAATTTTAATATTACGATATTGAAACTTATCGAAATTTATTTTTGAAATTTTGGTAATGAATTTTCTGCATATTTTCTGATCCAGATTTTTATTGTATCAGCATGTATTTGATCGATGATACATACGTTAAGAAACAATTGATTAATGGGAACACGATGCAACCATAATTCTGAGAGAAAGAGTTACGAAACGAAGATAAAGTCGGACTGAAACTTTGCTTAACATTCCAAACGTAATGATAAATATCAAATGAAGAAATTAAAAGGATCGACAGGTGACCTAAGTTACACTTTACAGAAAAGAATAATTATCTTCCATCGATCTTGATTGTATCGTACGAATACACAACAATGGAAAATTATGGGAACGTGAAACTTCGTTTTTTGAAACGAAAATTTAAATACACTGTGTTTCTTCGAAAAATAATGTGCAATATTTAATCAAAATAATACACGCTTTTTCCAACGACTGACTACTTTCATCATGCCAAATATATAAAAATGAACAATCTTAAATATTAATTAACATTTGGAATATTTACAGTTTTTCCGATTCTTATAAAACTCACTAGAAGGGCAAAGCTAGATTTCCCAGCGAGTTTCAAACATTTCTTCGCACGATTCTAGCTGAGATTTCAGGTCCTTGACCTTCCGGGCAGTCGCGTCTAAAATTTTAACACGAACGGTCTGCATTCTCTGCAACGTCTCCTCATTATCACCCTAAACTCGTTTAAATAATTTTAAACCGCAAAACGAAGCACGATAATGTACATAAACACGTAAAATCGATCAACCGAATACAAAAATGCAATAAATACGCAGCGAAATGTTTATTACAGAAAACGAGAAACCGAGAAAAACCAGGAAACTGCTTTCTTATCAATTCCGTTGCTCGACGCTCGAAACATGTTTACTTCGACTCCCGATCGATTTCGCGATCGCACAAAAATACGTCGGCACACTGTTCAATTCGCTCCGATCGTTGCAAAAAAAAAAAGAGAGTGCAAAAAGGATCCACTTGCGAAACGTAGAGACCCGTATCGAGGATCACGGGAGTTCCCCAGCGTGAACAGTGGAAAAAAAAGAAAGAAAAAAGTAACATGCCCCGTTGACATGTTCGCAGTGCAGGCTATGAAAGTGCCTATACAGGTTTTTGAGACGGTGAAGCGAGTGAAGATAAGGGTGGAAAAACGTCGGGTCGTGTGATCGTCGAGAAAGCAGGCCGAAGTGGGGGATCACGAGGAGTTAGAACCTGCGCCTAAGTTTACCCTTTCCCGGCGCATGCTCATGCACCACTTTTCCCACTCTGTCGCCGAGGTTTGACTCCCGATATGATCGGAAAAAGGAGTCAAAAGCTAAACTGCCACCACCATCGCCACCCCCCTCCGCCTCCCTCCATCCCTCGTGAACTCGTTTTCTGTCCCCGGTATTCTCCGTTAAACTATCGCCGTTTCGATTCATCGAAATTCAAGTCTGTCGGGGGAAATGTGTCTTTCGAACGAAATTTCATCGATTCGCGAAAAATTCGTCGATTTGAATCGGTCGACAGAATTGTTGAAGTTATTTATCTTACTGGTAAGAGGAATATTAGACGTGTAACTTAATTTGGTGGCGTTTTTCGCGAAAAATGAAGTACCGGAGAAACTGTTTGAGTTTGGAACGCTTTGAATTTATCGAAAAATTCTAACGAATTCGGAGAAGATCGATTGCTCATTTGTTAAAGTTATTTGTTCGTTAAGGTAAAATATTGAGTGTAGAAATTAATTTGGTGTCTTTTTTCATCAAAATAAAGCTACGAGAAGTTGTTTGAATTTGTTGAAAAATTGTAATGATTTCAGAAAAGATCGTTTATTTGTTAATGTTACCATTTACTCATTGACGAAAGGTATCAGGTAAAATATTAGGTGTGCAAATTAATTTGGTGCGTTTTTTCGCAGACATGACAATTATCACATGCGAAATGTAATCAGAGGACAATTCTAATTCTTGTAAAAGAGCTAATTCCGTATACAGACGAATAAATAAATGAATAATCTGGAAAATGTAATCTGCGGATTTTAATAATTACTATTATCGTAGCAGTGAACGTTGTTATTATTATTGTTGCTGTTTCTATAGTCCTGAAATTGGCGTCACGGAATCTGAATTTGTTGCAAAGCGTAATGTGCATATATAGGTAATGTACAGTGGTAATATTTCTGCGATAATCATTACTGTTTATTTAAAAATGAACGCAAAAATTTCGAAGTATAAGGATTATTAGTACGAATGGTAAAATAGTATATTCTGTTAATTCGAATGTATTTTCTATAGAAAGCATTATTTTGGAAACTCTAATCTAAATTTCTTTCGAGTTATCTAAGTTATTTAAAAACACTTTTCCTTCGATAACACTTTTGTATTTCTTTGTTCCAATAACTTTTTAGTGTCTAAAGTAAGCGTATTTTTTTGTTAAATTTATTATTTTTGAAATGTGATGACCAAGACCGACGCCTAACTCTTTCATGGCACGACTGACATGTTTTTAAACGATAAAAAATTCAAATCAGTTTTTCAGGTATGTAAAAGTGAAATAAATAAATTATTCATTCGTTGTTAGGCTAGTAACGCCTAATGCTCAAATTGATTGTAGTAATACATGCAATTGTTGGGTGAATTTTCTATTGATCGATATTTCACGATCATAATTTAACATTAATGCAGCGCACAGTAGAGTATTTGTATGAAAAGTTGGCCGAAACTATTGCACAGGTTTTAGCGGATCCAACTGCACTTGTAAATGAACCAAACATAATTATTTCATACAATTTTACACGAAATCTCACAGAAGAATAAAAAAAAAAATGAAAAATAAGCTGATTTATATGCTACACCAAATTTTCATATTGAAACTTTCAATTTGACAATAAAAGAAAACAATTCACCGCTAAATTTTAAACAATCTTCACACAATATTACAGTAATGTTAAGTTGCAAAGAAATTTTGCTGACAGAAAATTAAAAGCAATAGCGATTCTATTTTACGAATAACACAAGAAAGAAATGACCTTCTTCTGCCTAAATTTTGACGTCAGAAAAGTACACTTCATTTCACTAATAACATTATAAGAAGAAAAGAACACCTGTTCAGTTTCTAATTAAATTAAAAAATTCGAATTTTGCCAGCTCGTTAAATAAAATACTGCACACGGCGCGGCAACAAAGAGAAACAACAAACTATGGAAAAATAGATATTAAGATTGTTGTTCGTACGGTTCCGCGATCAATCAGGCAGCGTGATATGAAAAAGGTCGGCGGAATTAGGAGTAGCGGGAGGCCGAACGCAACCCTTCTTTCCGATCAGGCCGTTGAAGTCACCGATACTTCCGATACCTGATACAGCGCATCGTGTCCTCGTGGCTGGTGTTGGAAGGGGTGCCGGCCGGTGGTGGGGGGTGGCAACCCTTGCGTTCCTGCGGCTGGTTTACGCGCGCGACCGCGCTGTGGCGCCACCGTACAGCCTGCGCGGCGGACGTCCCTTGGCGCCGCGTCGCTGAACTTTTGTCCATGCTCGACAGTCTCGCGTCCGCGCGAGACGCTCGGTTTCGCGCGACGCGACGCGACACGTCGGTATTCACGCAGAATTAAACGTACCTTCCTTTAAACCGAGCCACAGTTCCAACAAGAAATATGAACGAACGGTGATCGAAGGAAGTATGCAATGTGACGTTCGTGGACAATAGTTTCGCCAGGGTGGAAAAGTGCGTGGCTGGAGGGATGACTGCGAGGGCTGCAGGAGCCGAGCGTTCGAGTTAGTCTCGGCCAGAACACAGGCCCAGTAGGATCTACGTGCATGCGCTGGAGACGCGTACGGTGCGTGTATTAAAGAAGACACCGAAAGGGTTCCGACAATTTCTCCACCCCTTTTATTTGTCGCGATCGCGAGTTTCCTATACGAAGATTAGTGTGCCTCGACGAACACACTACACACCGGAGTGCACAGGTGATTGTTTGTGCTGATTATTGTGCTGTGACTGTGTTCCTCTCGCTGACTCCTCGGAGTAAAAAATTTGAAAATTTGTTGTACCATCGTAATTTTTTTTTTTTTTTTTCGTTTTTCTCTCTCCACTTCTTACTTTCTCTACGCTTTCTGGGTGGAAATACCGCACATTGGGGAGTAGTCGTTTTGGTAGCCTATTTGCTCGCGATCCTGTTCCACAAGCCGGCATCTTCCTCGAGTTCACGCGTACGCACGTGCAGCCGTGCCCTCGAATTATCTGAAAGCCGAAACGCGACCGGCTCGAACGTGACCATCGGACGGATTCCTGATCGTCGCGCGGTCCACTCTATCTCGACCGGTCAACCAACTCGACCAGCCAAAGAGAAAAAGGAACGCGGAGAACCCGAGAACCGAGTGATACCACCTAGCTGACTACTAGAATCTAGTTCTCGCCGAGCATCAAGCTACCACTGAGCTGATTAAGTCCTAAGAAACTGCCTGCCAGCAGATCGACCTGAAAATAGCGTAGAATTCGTTTTAACGTCAGACACTCTTCTGTATCGTCGATGATGATTTTTCGTCGCAATCACGAGAAAACAGTTCGACGCAGATGCTCTTCGAGGATGGGAATTTTTCTGGCGATCTTTCGTGCCGAAATTCTTCCGTTTCTGGGAAGAATCCTGTGAGACAGTTTTAAAGTTGCAAATCTTTCACTCCGGACTGTTACCACTTTGAGAATGTTCTTCTCGCGATTCGCGAAGGGAAATTTTCCTTTCACAAAATTCCTTCGAATCGAAGGTTCTCGGTGACAGCGAATTCGCGAATTCCTCGAAAATTGGTAGAATTTTCTGAAATTTCCGAGGCTTCTCCGAGGTCGATTTAACGGCGAACAGTTTCTCCCGAGTGATTTCTCCCTTCCAACATCCTTCAAAACAATTCGTCCGTATCTCCCAGAAATTCTTGGACAGTTCTTCGAGAAAAATACTTCCGACCGTTCGAAACTTTCTGACAGCTCCTCAACAATAGGAAAGGAGAAAGAAAACACCTGCACGTAAAATTATTCTAATTTCCGAAAAAATTCGGCCGAAAGTGTCAGCTTATCGTTGCATCTGCCACGAAGAAAGTCGAGTTCTCCAGGTGCAGCGGGTCCCGGAGAGCGAAGGAACCGAAGAGTTAACGACGGGACATCGGAGGAAAAATACTTAGCGCGTGATGATCGATTCGTCGAGGCTGTGGAGTGGCTGGCGATCTAGAGTGAAGATTTGGTGGCGTTTCGCGTGCAGCAACCCCGCGTGCCTCGATCCTCTTATCCAGCGGAAAAAAATGCGAGATCGCGCGCGCAATGTCCCTGAGTGCGGCTCTTGAACTTAGCAGTGTTGCGCGCATCCTTCGCTCGCCGGAAGATATTGTTACAATCGCCCTCGAACAGCGTCGCGTTGCTTCCCGAAAGGGGGTCGCGACGCGAGGGGCCACGGGGGCTGTCGTTTATCGTCGACCAGTATATTGAGTAGCGTGTGACCGCTCGAAGAAAGCGAGTCCCGCTGCTGTGACCAGCGAAATTCCACCGGCAACGATCACAGCAACCTCCTCGCCATTTCGACGGATCCTCCACCTTTTTTCTACAACTTCCAGACCTATCGCTGAGTGGCCAGGCTTGAAGAATTCCTTCGGTTCTCATGAAGGACAATGCCCTCCCACTCGACGTGAATGGAACTTGGATTTGATAGGATTGTGGATGATAAGGGAGTGAAACTAGTGCTCGGGTATGCTCGGTTCGACGAGCTTTTTCTCAGTGGATCGTTCTCATCGACGATAGTGGACAGTTGACGGATTCTCGTCGATGGTTTTGAGTATCGAAGGGGGAGAATGTTTGCCTCCGACAGAGAGAAAGGTAAAGAAACTTCTAGAAATGAAATTAACGAACAGATGACGAGTTTAGTTGAAGCTTTTCCTCGAATTTCTTCGATTTTATTGATAGAGAAAGTGACTGAACGGCGGTCCCCGTTAAAGATACTGAGATTCTCTTCGATTTTTATAAAAATTCGCTCCGAATGACAGAATTCTTCTCTTCGTGTCGATTTTTTGATAGAGAAAGTGACTGAACAACGGTTACCATTAAAGAAGTCGAACTTTTCCGCGAATTTC
>NW_017100227.1:211929-231753 GCF_001263275.1 Habropoda laboriosa | reverse complement strand
ATTGTTTCTTCGCGAATTTTCTCGATTTTCAAAAAAATGGACTCCGAACCAGAAAAAAACTGTGCCGTTCGCGTCGATTCTTTCGATGGAGAAAGTGGCTCTGTTCCTCGAAGGAGCGAGAAATTCCTGTTCTCGTAATTCCAACACGTCGCGGTTCATTGGCGCGAGGATCGTTACGAAATTTCCAGCAACAATGCGTTACAGTGAGTTGGTCGGCGAAGATGCGTGATGGCGATGCACCATGGTGCGCGTGTACGCGCACGCCGGCCCGCGTTGACAAACTAATCCCCGCGTTATATCGGGTGATCGTAAAGCACGCGCTGACAAGTCAACAGCCGCGTAGTATTTTCGTGGGCGGCTGCGACGAATTTTCGGGAATGTCTCGTCGTACTCGGACGCGCTTACGCTCTACTCGCGGAAAATCTCGAAATTGAACTGGTGATCGTTGAAACGCTGTGATAGCAAATCTATCGAAATTCGACATTTTCCACGTTACTGGGTTGACACGGTATAACGAATGCTCTGGAAACGAACAATACGGAACTTGGACGATTTCCATATTTCGCTGTTGAGAATTTGTCTCGAGACTGAACGTTTTCCTCGACTGCCTCTTTCGTAGTTATTTAAATTCGATTAATACGGTGTTCTGGTAATGAAAAATGTAGAATTTCGCATATTTCGGTGTTGAAATTCTGTCTTGAAATTAAAGGTTTTCGTCGTTCGCTTCTTTGTAGATCTTTCAGTGAGGTTAATGAAATACAGAATTTCGATGATTTCCTTATTTTTTATATTTCAGTGTTGAAGATTCGAATTTCTTTGTATTCGTTTTCTTGAGACACTCTTCTGTTTCTATTGTACACAAATTGTTGGCAAAGTTGAATAATCCTTGATAATTTCACTAGTGTTTCATCGTTCATAATCAGACGTAATTAACATCCTTCCTCGTCTAAATTTATCAGTATTTGATATACTTAAAGCATCTCTTTGTCTTTTCCTTGGAGTTCAATCATTCCCAAACATGACTATTTCATCGTAGCAAACCTATTTCTCTAATTTCACCATACTAATTAATATTCTCCCTCGTCGAAATTTATCAAAGAAAATTACTTCGTTTTTGCACTGTAAGAAAGATAGTTACACTTCAAACATTCGATCTTCTCGTCTCTTCCATCGAGTTCGTCGCCGTCAGCCTCGAATCAATCGTTTCCAGACACGACTAGTTAATCGAAGCTAACCTATTTCTCTCATTTTACGCCTACTGATTAATATTTTCCTTCGTCAAAATTTATCAACGAAAATTCATACGTTTCTCTACTGTGGGCAAGATTGCCAGATTTCAGAAATTCAACGGTTTTCATCCTCTTTCATCGAGTTCGTCTCCGTTTTCCTCGAATTCGTGAAAAAACAGTCTCAAGACAGGTAAAACTGTTCGTAAAGAAATTTTCGAGAGAAATCTCACCTATGAGGTATCGATGATTTTCTAACAGGGGAAATTAATCAGTGGAAAGACACAGCAACAAGTACCTACTCGGCATTGGTGGTGGCGTGAATCGAATTACAGTTGTTTTCGTTTCCGCGTCAACAGCGACTATCATCCACTGGCGATGATTAACTCGTGTAACTGGCGAATGCCGCGGAAATTAAAGTTGCATTATCCAGAACCCGGCTCCGGTTAACTTGACTGTCACGAAGTGTGCTTAACACGGTAACGCGGATTAACGCGTATGCCGGAAGCGACACGTCTTTCACGCTTTGCGGCAATCGAGGGACTTTGCTTCGATAATGCTTCTTCCGATTCTTCATGGACATTTTCCAGCGATTTTTCTTCGATCTCGACTTAGTTTTTCGGGGAACAGTGTCGCTCAACAGTGTCTTCCGCGATGAATTTTTCCAACGGATTACGGATTTTCCTGACTCTGTGGTGACGTGAGGTTGTTACACTTTTCTTCATTTACCTTCAGTGATTAATTTAATTTTAGCAGAATAATTGGAAGTAAGGAATCAGTAAGTCATTATCTGGAATATTTCACGACTGCTTCGGAAATTTTTCCAATTTTTCTTCATTCACGTTCGGTGATGAATTTTCCGCGATGGTTTTAGTCAACGTGCTACGGTCGATTTTAGAATAACTTGAAGTTAGAATGGTGGAAAGTATTCGTTTTCTTCTACCGTCATTATCTAGAATATTTCCAGTTTTTCTTTGTTTACCTTCAGTCATTAATTGTCCGCGACTTTGTATGACAGATTTTAGGAAAATAATTTAAATTTAATTTTTTAGAATATGTCGTGACTTCTAATCAAGTTCCACCATACGCTTGATTTGCGTCAAGTTTGAAAGGTAGTAACATTCTCGATGCTCGAGAGCGAACTTCCAACTTGATTTTCCGCTCTTTAGAATTCCATAGCACTCGCAACATTTCGAAATCTGTCATAAATACACTCGGTTCTCGCAGACCGCCGAACATTTAAATTCGAAGTCGCTCAAAGCACTTGCCAAGTGAAGCGAGAATTTTTCAAAAACAATTGCCAGCCTATGGATTATACGCTTCAAGATAATTCTCATTTTTGCCTTAAAAAGAAGAAGGTGTTTCTAGTGTCGAAATCTTTGACATGAAACTCGGTCGTCGAGATTCTATTCCAAAACGTGAAAAAGAAAAGTCTACGAGTCGATACTTAGAAAAGCTGGGCTACCGTTTACGCGCGTGTATTTTCACCCTATTTCCGTATTTGTGACGCACAAATAATGCAAATAACACGCAGTTTACCGGGACACGTTTCTCTCGATCCTTTCCCGCGTTCATTTGCCCGCGCTAAGTGTTTTTTTATTTTCAATCAAATTAGCTTTCGACTCCAGGAACGCGAGGGGAATATATAGGCTTAAATGCTTGGCCCCTTCGCTGCGGAGCGTTCACGTGTAGAATCCTTAAAAATCGAAATCTCGAAGAACAGCCGTTTGTCGTTAAATTCCATCGATAAAGAAAATCGACGCGAAGATTTGCCACGCGACATCCAGTCGATTTGATAAATGCCAGAACATGAACGAAAGTAACGACGATGTTCCGTAGCGAAGGAGTCAAAAAGAAAAAAGAAAAAGAAATGGAAAGCGTTGCGTCGGTGGTAAAGGCTGCGGCCATGTATAAATAACGCGTCAGTAACCCTATCGAGACTCGATCACACCTCGTTCTCTTAGTTCGAAACGTGAAGAAAATCGTAACGGCGCTCGCAACAAAGACAACAACGAGCAATCGAAGGGTTACTGTCTGCTGGGCGGGCGACGTAAGGGGTGAGGAGGAGGGGGTTCACGGGTCGGGGGTGAAGAACGAGAGACGGGTGGAATGGGGTGCGGGGGAAAATAAGAAACATAGATACAAAGAGGAGGGAGACGCCGGGAGAAAAAGAGGAAGGAAAGAAGAAGGGAACCGACGATCGGCAGGCAGGGGTTGGAGAAAAGGGCGGTCGGGGAGCTGAAAATATGAGATCCGCTCTGGTAGGGACCACCTAGCCAGCCTCCGGTCCTTCCCGTGGCGTCTCCCTCCTCCGCGCAGCTTATCCCCGTCGAGGTGACGCTCTCCTCTGAGCGCGAAGACCGCGGAGGTCGGTGGGGTGCATAGGCGGCGTGTGATTGGCCGCGCGGTGGGCCGGCCAGCCCCCACCACGCCGCCTAAGCGCCGCCCAATCCCCTCTCGCGGCAGTGTACCTCCTCCAGACATCGCATCGGTCGTTCGGTAGCTCTTAGTTTCAGGTTAGGAGCCTGCTAGGACGGGTCTCGTACTCTCTTCCTGAGGTCAACCGAGACGCAAACGGAACGAAACGAAAACGGTACGAGACAAGGGAAAAACCGGAGGCCAGTGAAGTGTGACCGCGTGTAGTGCGTTCTTCTCGGTTTTTCCGCGCGTGTGTTTGGGTGTGATGCCGCCACGGGAGCAGCCACGACGGGCAGCCTGACGACCGGCCTGAAACAACGAGATTCAAACACCTGGTATCCCGTCTGGCCAGCATCATACATTGTCGTCGATGACTTTGGTGAACTCGGGGAGGACATTGTGCGTTTTGGTGTGACCGTGGGGCCAGTGTGTGGTGCGACAGGTCCAGTGTGTTCCGGGACAGTGTCCGGGACTAAGAAACAGGAAGAGACGGTAGCGACGGGCCCGCCGGCCGAGGCGTGCGCCCCAGGAGGCGTCGGCGGCGCCGGCAAACAAAGGGGAACAGTTTTGGACCCGGCGGAGAAGTTCGAAGCCGTCAAAGTGGCTTCGTCACTGGGCCTCCAGGGGCCTTCAGCGCCGATCGGGGCCCAATTACTGGCTACTGGCGGTTCGGAGGATGCACCGTCTGTGTACCACGCGAATCTGCTAGCCAGCAGCAACGCGTCCGTGCTCCAGCAGCCCATTCTAGCTAGCCTGAATACGCCGGCACTGGCCAGCATGCAGGCCTCTGCGGAGGCCAACTCGCTGGACATTCAGGCCATGCAGTCCATGGACTGGCTGTTCAAGAAGGAGCGCATATACCTGCTCGCCCAATTCTGGCAACAGGTAAGTGAGCTACGTGCGTGATTCTCCTGCATCGTGTGTGCATCGACAGTGTGACATGTTGTTTCTCCTAGGAGAGATACCCGCGACCCTACCACCCTCCACATGTTTACTCGAGTCGATCCTCGACCTATTCGAGGGAAACACTGTTTCTCACTCCGTGGTGCTACACCCCGCGGACACTTGTAGCTTCCTGCCCTGCTGCACCGCGGAGAACGATAGATTGTGACTGTGACTCGGAGCTAAAGTGAGACCCTGTACCACCTATAGTCTCGATCCGTTTCTGTTCTTGATCACGTTCGATCGTGCGGTGAAGTGTAGTAAAATGACAGGCGGATTTTAAATCCTCCTACCACGAACCAGATCCGCCAACGGGACGATCGATCCTGATGTGACAATTTCCAAACGAATATCTGTAGCTAGTGAGTACCTAGTCGCGAATTTCCAAATCGAATCCACGTTTCGTGAGTCTTCCAGCTGGTAATTGCTGGTCAGGTTCCCGGCCACTTGGCCGACCCCGAGTTTCAACGAGGGTGCGAGGGTGGCGAAGTTTGCCCGACACTTGCTGTTTGGAGGATAGTTCAGCGATTTAGGGGATGGCTTGACCGACTTGCGGAAATGTGGCCCACATACAGTGGTTGACAACCTGATTTTCTTCAAAGAAAACCGCGTGCTCCTATCCTCGACCTCGTATCCACGATTCTTCGTGAAATTTTTACTCTCCTCGTAGCTAGGTTCCTCGAATATTTCGTTTCACGTATCAACGGTGGACGCGAGAGAAACCAGTTGTGTCGGATCTTCAACTTCGGTACCTGTTTCTCGTGGAAAGTGACAGAACGATCGTGAAAAACAACAGAAACGTGAGAATTTCGTAGAGGTTCCTATAGTTCGATTAATTTCGCCGTGAATAATAAACGATCGTTTTACAAGTGTTCCTCTCGGTTTCAAGTTTTCAACAAGAAAATACCAACATCGAATTAGCAGAAGTGTGTTTCTCGCGTGAAACGAACGTATAAGCAAACAGACATGGTTGTTTCTTAAAACTATATTCTAATTCTGTTAGTATATCGAATGACATGTGGAAGACGTTTTTACAAGCTCTCCTTAATTTTGCATATGTTTGACAAGACGAAACGATATCGTCTAACCGTTTTAGACATCGCTAAACGCTATCTGCAGAACTACCGGAAGCATAATTATACAAATTTCCTGGCATCGTGTTCGTTGTATCGGAACAGGTTTATCCTCGCTAGTGATTTCCTTCAAAGTATCGCGAAACTTATTTTCTACCAATTCTTTTTCACGCGAATCCTGACGTTTACCGTGTACACTTCACACTAGCTTCACAGAAGCTCTCCTTTCTTACAATTACAATTTTTCAATCATCTCCGTATCAAGTACGAATTACTCGAACGGAAAGGAAAAACGAGCTCTCGCCAAGGGAGAGATTTGCTATGAAAAATGACGAAAGACGCCGCGTATAGGAGAAACAATGCGGTCCCGTGTAGCTGGAGGATGACCGTAAACGCGCGACGATCTCCTTGAATAACTGGTGCCGCTTGGCTAGATGCTCTCGATAAAATACGACCGCTTAATAACGCGCGAACTGGTCCCGTACCGGTACGAGATTACGAGCTGACCGGGTCGGGACTATTAATGCCGCATAGTTTCATAATTATGTATATTGATTAGGCCGCGGGGTTAATGACGCCGGAACGTGGCTCGAATATCCGGAAAGCGGAAGACTCATCCCGTCCAGTTTCCGCTGTTTGCTCCTGTTCGCCGTATACCCCGGTTGAATATTTCACCATCGAATTTATGAAACACGGAGACAATTATTGGCAAAGGTTGTCGTCACGTCCCCTTTCCCGACTTAATTCGCTCAGACGTAATCGCAATAGACGCGGGGCAGAAAGGTCGCAGTGAGAGGATCGATGAAGCGGTATAACCTGCTGACACGTTTTGAAGGAAAGTGAAAACGAAAGCCGAAAGTCAAGCTGATCCTTTCGGTGTCGGTTGTTCGCGATTAAACCTCCTGGTCGATGTCTCGATTCTTTCTTCTTTTTTTTTTTTTTTTTTTCGTTCATCGCCGGACTATTACGGTAACGAGTGAGTCAAGGTTCATGGAACGATGACAGATGCTGCGTATTAGTTTTTTTTTTTTTTTTTTTTTTTTTTTTTTCGTTCATCGCCGGACTATTACGGTAACGAGTGAGTCAAGGTTCATGGAACGATGACAGATGCTGCGTATTAGGGAGCACTGAGTCAGTGATAAAGAGCAGCGATCGTTTCTTTCGAATTTCATTTTAGGATTATCGGGATCAAATCGGAACTACGCTCGGATTCTCCATATTTTAGGGACGTGAATTTGTGGAGCGACCGAAACGTGAAATATTTTAGTACAATTTTATACAGGTGTTGCGCTAGCAGTTAATAAGAAAACTGTCAATTCTCCCCGTCCCTCCCGAAAAAAAAAAAAAACGTAGAAACGTTATTTACAGGGATAGGTTAGGTCGTATCAGTAATCAGGCGAGCTAGAAATCTTTCAAAAAGTAAAAGGCGCATTGTCGTTCACCTGACACATGCCAGACTGTTTAAAAGCTCGTTATTCTTCAGAGTAACACGCAAAACTGTAAAGTAATTTTCTACTGGCAACCAGAAGGCAAAGCAGAGAAGCATAGCTCGTTAACGTCACCGTATTTGGTCACGTTCATTTCCAATCCCGTCGATCGACTTTCCTATCGATCACTCAGGTTCCACGGTCCACTAGAAAATTTCCACAGATTCGTGTGTTCGAAGTGCGATCGAAACCGAGCCTAAGAATTGCAGTAACAGCAGCAGCAACGGGCTGCAGAAAACAGGTGCTGAGCCGATCAACAGCGATTCCGGAATCGACGCGCTCGTTAAGAAATTCCTGGTCGGTCGTCCGTCAGTTAGACAAAAATATGCCCGTCTCGCGAGGATTGATTTACGCCGGCAGCCAAAAGCGAGGTCGCACCGGACGTTTGCCGATTTTTAACGAAACCCTGCTGCTCCCCCTCGCCGCCCCCTCCCCTCCCCCCTTCGCCCTTCTCTCCGCGCCGACGAGACTCTCTTCTGGCCCCGTTGATTAGGCGGACGCGGACCCGTGGTGGATTCAGCCGATAGGGAACCTTGGGGAACAAAAATCACTCGGCGACGCCAATTATTAATTGTCCGCGTAGAGAACAAGGCGCGCGGGCGCGTTCGAATGATAGAAAATTCGGAGAGAAGAGACAGTCCGCGTCCGGTCGTGTTTCCACGGAGCGACCGTACGCGTGGAACGAGACCACGAAGCGTACTCCCAATTAGGAGCGTGTCGACCGTGAATGGACAAAAGTTTTGCCATGACTCGCTTCCCCTTTCCTCTCCCCACGCGGTATAACCATGGGCCCCCCTCCCCTCCCCTCTCCAGCTAGCCGCGCGATTCGTCAGGCGGTAGGGGGATCCCTGACGCGGTTCCCGAGATCCCCGTGTGGCGGCGACACTTGCCGAGACGCGGAGACGACGCGGAGACGTGAGTCACGCGTGTTCCAACGACGCGCGCCGCGGCCGGTGAGAAGAGTGGCCGTGCGCGCGAACATTCGCCTCCTGGATCCTCTGTTGCTCGCTAGAGCATGCATCGCTCATACTACTCTCCGCGACACTTTCTTAGATGCTGCGATACCGTCTTTCCAGCCGTTCTGTTACTCGAGATAGGCGAACGCTTTTTGTCGATCTGGTGGTTTTTTTGAACGAAGATTGGTTACTTTGCGCAAATTTGGATGTTTAGGTTTGAGAAGTAACTCGATGATAACGATATACTGGAAACAGGGAAATTCTTCGGTAGCCTTGTTGGGCGATGAGGGATTACGTTCAGTTACATATTTTTGCGAAAATTTGGACTCCAAATGTGGGTGTTTAGGTTTTTATAGTGACCTGTCGAGTATAGTCGGTGGAAGCGATATAACAAGGTCGTAAAATTTATCAGACGTCAAAGTCCTACACGTAATCTGAGCGCGGAAGCAGCAATTCGAGTGAGATAAGGAGGTTGAGATTCGTTCAGGGATGTTCGATGTCAACTTGGAATTGGTTCCTCCATTGCAGTGTGTTTGAAAAACTTGTGTTTAACAACAATACTTACAAATAACGTAATGCTTTAATTTGCGAACTCACTATATCGTTTCCACCAACTATACAATTTATCGTTTGAGAATTTGAGAAACAGAGACATCTCCTGATCTGATTCATCTCTCACTGCTTACCGCCTATATTCTTCGCTTTGATTTATTTATTTTTCCTCGAGTACCGTCTCGTAACCCTGCTCACTCAGATTCACTTGCTCATTCGTTACACTCGTTCGAATCGACTTTTACAGTTTCTGCAGATCAACGATTGAACGCACAAATTACGAACTAATAACGTAAAAGATCCAACAATGTATTAGTCAGGATTTATTGGTAGGATATTGTTTTACTTCTGCGAAGTGAATTAACCTAACCTCGAAGTTTCGTAGTAAAATAAAGTAATTCGCTGTCACACTCCTTTCTATCACCTGTCAATCTCATAAATCTATCTTCTCTAGAAGAAAAGATCAATTTTTTCCTATTCGCACCGCGCTTTGCAAAGTGTTTCTCGAAGAATTTCTTTCAAAGAACACTACCTTTTCTCACAGACACTGAAACGTTCTTTTTTTATTTTATGACTAAAAATTGATCACTCTTCACTTGCGTAGGTTTCGGTATTCTTTAAATAGTTTCCTTCAGTCCTCTCGAAATTTCTCTATTTATTCACCTGTCACGAGAAGATTTATACGTATCACAATGTATCTAAAATCATCAACGTTTCTCCATCTTATGTACCCTCTTAAAAAACACAGTACGCGAATATGTTACTCGTGAAGAATGGAAACGAAGCAAAAAGAAATATAGATCTTTCGGATTGGACACTTGATAGGACGAATTTATTAATTTAATCGAGACTATTATTATGATACTTTAAATTTTACGCAAACTCAACCAGTTCAATGTCAAAGTCCCTAATCATCCAAAAGATTCACCATAAACGAGACGTAGCGCACTTGAAAGAACACCTTGCTGGTCAAAGGACAATTGTCGCGATCGTGAAAACGGGCCAATGTGTGAAAATCATACTTCAAATAGCAATTTTACGAAAACTCGATCAATTCAATATTAAATTCTCTAATCATCCTTATTAAAAGGATAATATCAGGTCAGAGGACAATTGTCGCGATCATGAAAACGAACCAACGTGGAAATCATACTTTAACACTTTAAACAACAATTTTACGAAATCTCAATCAGTTCAATATTAAAATCCTCAATCACCGTTACCAAAAGGATCCGCCATAAACGAAACGTAGTCCATTTGAAAAAGCACCCAAGCGATCAGGAGACAATTGTCGCGTACATGAAAACGAGTCAACGTAGAAGTTCTACTTTAAACAGCAGTTTTCCAAAAACTCGGTCAATTCAGCGTCTCCAATCATCGAAAAGATTCACCATAAGCGTGACGTATTCGACTCGAAGTAACACCTAACTGGTCGGAGGACAATTGTCGCGAACATGAAAACGGGCCAACGTGGGAATCATTGCCGTATTCCACTGACACAAGAAACTGTATCGCGCGGCGTGTCGGCCTCGAAATAGAATATAGAGGGTTATTTCGGATGCGTCGTCTCGTTGGTCTAGTCCAGGGCTGGTCTAAACCTCCGGGGTTCACCCGTTTTACGAGCTACCGGCAGGCAACACGACCGCTTAGGTGGTGACTACAATCGAGCGCAGGTGCACCATGCCGCGTGTATATTTGCCGTTCGTCTCGTCGCCTTATTAAAACGCATTACCAGCGACGCAACGAGTGTCGAACACTAGAGAACGCGTGAACCATTCGCCGGACACAGGAAAGAACAAAAGGGTTGCGTTTATAGGGGCTGATCATGCGTCGGGGTTTACACGTGACAGGTGTTTTTTCTAATTTATTCAGCAGTTAGTTTTTTCTTCTTTTTTTTTTTTTACCTCTCACTTATGAAACGTGTCATTTGTTCGAATTATTATCATTATCCACGCTAATGCAGCTCGAACGCCGCTGGCCTCGAAACAAAGCGTTGTTGCTCGTGTTCGCTTAAGCAACGGTGCTTTTCCAATGAAAATGGAATTACGGTAAACGTGTGCCTATGATAATTATGGTAATCTCGAAATTGTCACATAGATTCCGTGAATTTTATACGATTCTCGCGTAACGTTTGACGTTTCACTTATTACCTCCTTTCGATTGCCTCCATCGTTGTCCATTTGCGCAACTATATATAGGGAACAGACAGCACGAGTATAATGGTATTAATAAAGTTGGCTTACGAGAGACAGTTGCAATTATTTTGGTACTTTTGACTGCCGAAGAATCGCGATGTTCCACGATGTGAACTGTTTCCTCGTTGTGGCAAAATTTGAGAACATTCGATCGGGAGAGAGACAGTTGCAATTATTTTGGTACTTTTGACTGCCGAAGAATCGCGATGTTCCACGATGTGAAATGTTTCCTCGTTGTGGCAAAATTTGAGAACATTCGATCGGGAGAGATTGCAAAACGAAACGTAAATTTCGGTTTCTTTTTCTTTAAAAAAGGAAAAGAACGATCGTGATGTGTATAATTATTTCTGACTACTGGGACAATCGTTGTGTCAAATATTTCCTCGTTGTGACAAATTTTTGAAGGCATCCGATCGCGAAAGATGGCAAAAATTACCGTGTAAATCTCGTTTTTTCATGAATGGAAATTTGTCTGGGGAGAAGAAAATAATCGCCGTGTGTTTGGAACAAAGTGAAACGAAAACCTGAATTGTCCGTCTGTCCATCACGATACAACGATACATCCGTGGCCGTTATTTCTGAAATCGGTGGTTAACTGCCGGAGCTGTAGAGCTCTCCCGCCAAACAGTGATTCACCCACACTCTAAAAATATCGAGATACACGCATCGTGAAATGCGAGTCTCGTGTGAGCCTTAATGAGCGTTTCCGAGAATTCCCGCTGCCGTTCGGCCGCGAGGGGAAAAGAAGAAAATTCTCTGTGACACAGGGTGGCTGGGAAACCTTGGACATATTTTCGTGAAGCGAATGACAGCTAATGACCGCGAGCGCGCATGCCGATGACGTTTTCTTTGATTCTGCATCGGTCATTTTCGAAATAGCGGTTATTTCATATTTCGGATTTCTTTTCGTTATCTCATCGTCTGAATCTCTTACGTTTCACCTTCCTCGTTTTAACAACTGATTGCAGGAGTGAGAGTTATGAGATTAACGAAGAGTAATATGTTTGATAGATTTTCATAAATGAAAATTTAATACAAGTATTCGAAGATTTTCGGAGCAACGAATTTCCTTTGATTCTGCATCGATCACATTCGAAATAGCGATTACTTCATACTTCGTATTTTAGATTTGTTACATTTCACCTTCGTCGTTTTAATAGCTAATTTTAGGAATGAGTGTTAACTAAGAAGTTTGATTTAGATACATCGATATTGAATCTGCGACTAATTCTTTATAAATTTCAATTTACCTCATTTCGTTTGATTTAAATGACAGGAAAATTCGTAAAATTGCTAACTATTTTCTGCAAATTTTACGGTAACTTCCAATACAAAGTGATCGTAAACGTTCAGTTGATAATGTACAGGTACGCTCTGTAAAAGTGGTCAGTCGTTTACGAAGAGCGCACACATACGCCCGTCTAATACCGAAAGTCAGGCAACACCAGAGTGCACCAGACGTTTCTCTATCATGAAACGGTTCATTTTCAATCATACATATTGAATAATAACTCTTTCGTCCAACGACACAGCGAGCACTTTCTGTCTCCAATTATGTCACAGCGAAAGGGTTAATATATTAGAAAATTTTCGAATTACTTTCGCGATCGTTCTAACTGAACCAAGCTAATCGCTTCTAATGTCAATTGTTGAAGTTTGCAAACCAATTAGGTATATCTATTAACGAACAAGTATATTAAAAAAAAAAAAGAAGATAAAACAATCGATTTTCGAAGTTCAAACAAAAGTAGGATAAATCGGAGAAAATTGCTGTAGCAGCGTTGCGCAACGAAATGTCGCAATGTACAAAGTTTTTCACCTGTTTCCAAGAATTCGCCGGTAGGTTCGAATTTCTCGTTGGAACTGAGCACGTTAATTATCCCGTACGCAACCCCTTAAACAGCCCGTTCACGACCGGTAGGGTGCTACGTGTCGCTAATTTCTACGCAGGAATCGCAAATTGGCACGCGTGTGTGTGCAACAGATGCGCCAGCCACGCGAACGCACCGCCACGTTCGGAAATATTTGCCAGCTCTCCTCCACCCCCGTTTCTCCGTAGGGATAGGAAGAGCTCGGGCTATTGTGCCTGCCTGCCACTCGCTGGAACGAAGAATCGAAAATCGAGCAGCCCTGGATTGTTTTCCATTTTCCCCCCCTTTTTTTTTCGTTTTTTACCATTATTTTTCTTCCTTTTTTTTTGTTCGCTCAACAGAGGAGAATGTGGGAACAGTGTTTCGACTTCCATTTTCACTGTCTGTCTATCTTCCTCATCCGGGGAATAATTGACATTTTTTTATGGTTTCGTCCGAGTGCATCGGATATAAATATAACATATCTCCTCGCTCGTTTTGTTCACAAGTATTGATTAATGTCTGTAAGCTTGTGTGCAAGTGGTGCACTCTGAATCGATGATTAGTCGATAGATAGCTTGTACTTGAAGTAGCCACTTCAATTTGAAAATTATCCTTTTCACCAGAGCGGCATTTTCAACGTGTAAATTATTTACCGTATTCATTGGATAAGTGATCGTTCCAATACCTCAGATCACTTATCCAATTTTTATACAATTTAACGTATTACATTCGAAGTACTCGAATTATCACTTATCCAATCAAAGTGGTAAAGAAATATCGACGATTAGTCGATAGATAGGTTTAATTTGATGTAGTTGCTTCAGTTGTACTTTTCATATCGTGTTATGAAATTTGCTCGTTGAATAAAAATTGGATAATTACCGGAGCCATTCGAATTATCACAACAATTGCCAAGTTACCTCGCGACAAGCTTTCGTATTTATCGCAGGACGAAGTATGGCCATTCGTTGACGAGCTCGGAGCTTCGACAATCGTGTAATTTATCAGCTGCAAGCTAGGAATATCGTTAGGGGATGAATGTCATCGCTTTCAACGTTCACTGAACTTAACGTCTTAGGTAATTGTATAGCGCCCTCGCTGCGCGCAATTTACCGGTTTCCCCTTTCCTCTTCCTCTTCTTCTTCTTACTCTTTCTCGCGTTTTCTTCTTTTTTTTTTATAATACTGTTCCCCGCACAGTGGACGAAGTTTATTGTCGTCGTAAATTTTTCCGTGAGCCGGCCTCCGATCGCTAACGTTCCTCTCTCCCCGCGGCGCGCGTTCGGAGACTATTCAAAGGTCGCTTGGAACCATTCCAAAATTCCGAATCGTATGGGACGACATCGCTGCGATTCCTGCGGCGATTCGAGCTTAAGTGAATCCAGAGTGAGCCGTAAACCCAGGCTAAATAAACTTCGATTTAAGGGAATGACGCCCCTCTGAGATGCGCTTTCATTCGCTCAATTTTGCCGCGAGCGCAGCCGCTTTTCTTCGTGTGTCTGCGCGATTGGGATCGATACAAAAGCGACGTTCGATCCACGTTCAAAAGCACTGTGTACACCGGGGAAGGATTTCTCAATAGTGATTTGCATTTGGAACAAATTATTTGCATCGCTTTCTTTCCCATTCTTTTGTCTCTTTCTGGACCGTGTACGTCCCTACTTGAATCAAGTATACACTTGAACTGCTTTCTTTCAACGAGTTTTATTGATATTGTAATATTTGTTTATGTATATTGGTGCAGTATTCGCAATTTTGATCGAGCTTACGTTTGTTTTCAATTTTTCTAATCTAATCGCGTTACTTTTTCGAGATTGTCAACTCTTTTCGAAAAACCATGTAGTATAATTATAATTTATTATGTGATTAGTACAATTGTTAATTATTTATTCATTCTACTGCAAATTACGTGCTGGACCTTTTTTCATTCGCGACACTTGTCAGAAGAATGACTTTCGTTTAAACTGAAGGAGGAAAGCAAAATTAATTAAGCAATTATGAATTATTTATAATTCGTTACCTTCCATCTATTAATCTATTTTCAACAATATTACAATACAATTTCTTGGACTTCTAAGTTCGATAAATTCTGACATTTTCTTTTTTCCAATTTTCCGTCAGCAATTCCCGTTGAGTCATTCGTAAAATCCACAATGTGTACAGTGATTCAGAGCTTTCTAAAAAGCTTCCTACTGAACACGATAAGCTCGCGGAACGGATTATAATTGTTAATTATTTAGAATTCAATGCTTTCCACTAATTTGTCTATATTCAAATGTTACATTTCCGAGTTAGATAAGTCCTGAAATTTTCTTTTCCCAATTTTCGGAATTAGACAAGTCCTAAAATTTTCCTTTCCCAATTTTCGAAATTAGATAAGTCCTGAAATTTTCTTTTCCCAATTTTCGGAATTAGACAAATCGATGTTACATTTCCGAGTTAGATAAGTCCTGAAATTTTCTTTTCCCAATTTTCGGAATTAGACAAATCCTGAAATTGTCTTTTCCCAATTTTCGAGATTAGACAAGTCCTGAAATTGTCTTTTTCCCAATTTTCGAGGTTAGACAAGTCCTGAAATTTTCTTTTCCCAATTTTCGGAATTAGACAAATCCTGAAATTGTCTTTTCCCACTTTTCGGAATTAGACAAGTCCTGAAATTGTCTTCTTCCCAATTTTCGAGATTAGACAAGTCCTGAAATTGTCTTTTTCCCAATTTTCGAGGTTAGACAAGTCCTGAAATTGTCTTTTCCCAATTTTCGAGATTAGACAAATCCTGAAATTGTCTTTTCCCAATTTTCGAGATTAGACAAGTCCTGAAATTGTGTTTTTCCCAATTTTCGAGAAGATTAGACAAATCCTGAAATTGTCTTTTCCCAATTTTCGAGATTAGACAAATCCTGAAATTGTCTTTTCCCAATTTTCGAGATTAGACAAATCCTGAAATTGTCTTTTCCCAATTTTCGAGATTAGACAAGTCCTGAAATTGTTTTTTTCCCAATTTTCGAGGTTAGACAAGTCCTGAAACAATCTTTTTCCCAATATTCCCCATCAGCAGTTCCCGTTGAGTCATTCGCAAAGTCTATAGCCCAGTGATTCAGAGGATTGTAAAAAGCTTGCTACTGAACGCGATAAGCTCGCGAAACGGTTGCAGGCTACAGTTGGCGAGCAGTTTAAATGACCGGAACCAAATGTGAGGAGCACACGCGTCGATTCCTTTATCATCGAGGATGACCAATACCGATGACGGGGGATTGAGCCGGGCGTCGCAAAGCATCGCAGGGGAGGCACCACGTCTGCGTTCTTGCACGGCGTCGCTGTTTGCCGACGCAAGCGCGCAGTGCACGCACGAATTTATGTTTAACATGTGCGATTACTGTATTCGCGACTACTTCGCGTGATTATCAAACGAACATGGTGGGGGAGAGACATAGAGAGGAGGGAGGGAGAACCGGCAATTACCTAAGAATCATGTTTATGTTTCGCTACTGTTTGTTTAGCATTTAAACAAATTTCGTTTCCTTTTTTTTTATTTATGCATATGTACAGAGTGTCACGTAATTAGTGGTGAAAGCGGGAAAGTGGTAATTCCACGTGAGAAAATGAATGGAGAATAAAATTTATTTTTTGAGAAAAATTACTTGGAATATTTGCCGACTATTTTCATTGCACATATTAATTCTGTTCGGTAATTGAGGATATACGAAAAACAAGACGAATCGTATTCTACGTGCATTTCAAAAATAAAGATTGAAACCAAGCTTATATAAGTAAAATAATTAATTAACAAGAAATATATACATAATAACACAATAAATAAATGATTAGAATAAATTCCTAATAATAATTCATACATTCACTTACGACTACCGTGTTGATTAAAAATGTGAAATTATCAATTAGACAATTTATAATCTTACTAAAGTAGAAAAATAAAATACTTTGTTCTGAAACCTTATTTTTTCAAATCATTATTACAATTATTTTTATTTTCACTCAAACATCTTCCACCAGCTGATTCCATTTCAGCCCCTATCTTTCTATCAATTTTTTCAAATCTTTCAATAATTTAAATACCTACACCACCTTTCAACGTTTCTTTATTCTCGCCCAATTTCGACTGATAGTTTCTCGACCATCTTCCTCGACGCTCCCAGCCGATTTATTTCAGCCCCTATTCGCCGCGTATCTTTCTAAGAACCGTCCTATCTGATCCTCGATTCCTATCTTTGGCTCCATTTTCGGACTTCTCTCTTTCGTTCGAATCTCTTTCTTCCGTCGATTCTACCCGTTCCTTTGAATCCCCTTTTTCCTCCTCTCCCCATCTTTTCCCTCCAGGCTTCTCTCTCTCCCTCTCCCTCCCTCTCTCTCTCTCTCACCCTCCCCCGCCTCGCCGCTCCACGTCCTCGCCCCGTTTCGCTCATTGTTGCTCCGCCTTTCGTTCGTACGTCAAATAACAGCTATTGAAAATCGTTGATTCATGAATAGTCATCGTATCGCCAATTAGCGGGTCGGATGAATATTCACGGGTGCGACGGACCGTCTATCGTTCACCTATACGCGCTTTGTCACGCGATAACGCTACTCGTTGCCGTTGTGGCGCACGTTCGAACACGGCCCGCCAACGGAGAAATAAATCAGAATGACGGATTAATCGGTTCGGTTGCTTATTCGACTCGTAGCCGCGCGGCCGCGTTTCGATCGAGTAATTTTCAAACGGGCCTACGATCACTGCAAATAATCGCCGCTAATGGTGAACGGTTCTCGCCGCGATTCCACCAACTCCCCCCCACCTCTCTCGCAACCGGCCAAATTGACTTCTGATGGAATTACTTAACGAACGGTGATTAGCTTTGTTACACGCCGTTGCCACTGTTTCTCCGATATTTCCAGCAGACATTGCGAAAGAAATGCGTGTTTTCGAATTTCTAGGGAAGAATAGATATGTTAAACTTTGGTACATTTTAATTGTCAGAAATGAAAGTGAATGGAACGTTGATTATCTGGAAGAATTTTTCTTCGCGAGGAAAGTGCGGCTTAAATGTGCCGTTTCATTTTTTTTTTCTTTTTTTTTTAGTAATTCGAAAAAATGGATTTAAAGAAAATAGAAAAATTCAGCAGCGACGTTTCTTCGTTCGACGATAAGAGAATGCTTAGATTTCGACGAGAATTAACGAAACGAAATTTTTCTATGTTCCTGGGCGAAAGATTGGCTATATTTTTGGTTCCGCTAGAAATTCGATCGCAGAGGCTAGCCTAGAAATTATACGATACAGCTTTATATCGCGTGATCCACGCGAAAATAAATAGATACTCGGTAAATCCAGCGTGGCGTTGGTCGCGAACAAACGCCTAGCTTTCCTCTCGCCTCTGATAGCGGACACCGTTCCAACGAATATCACTCGATTCGTTTCGAATCCACTTCCCGGCAGATTCGGTTTCAATCTATCAATCTCGAAAGCCCCGTCGTGCTTTGATCTACGAAAGCAATCTTATCGATGCGCATACGATATGCCGTCGATGCATATGTATTCGCAGTTCCGAGCCCCGAGGCTTCAGGAGTCTCTGATATTTGCTTAAGTGATTTTCTTAGCTTTATGAAGCTTCCAAGGGCTGTTTTTATCATTTTAATTGCACTCTCTCTTGATTGTATGATTTTGACAGCCTGATACAGTTCGAGATAGCAATTTACCGAGAAAATTGATCGTTGTAATAATAAATAATAACGATCTCAAACATTGCGTAGGAGTGTTAGAATTTTGATAAACGTCCTGAAATTTTGCACAGTGTTTCAACCAGTGTTGATCAATTTTTATTCGACCGAATTGATCTACCTTGCTCCCGAAACATTTCTGATGAGATGTTTGAGAAAAGAGTTTAAATCAAATTTATATAAAATTCATCGAAAGAAGAAATTGATTCGTCTTTTTTATTTGAAAGCTTATTTGAAAGATTGGTTCATTTCTTACTCGTAAGTAACGAATAATTCGAATTGATTCATTCGTTGTTCGTGAATAAGTTTCGTAAGAAACTGGTTTCGACCTATGAAAATGATTTATAAACAGCGATACAGTTATCGCTTCCCTTTTCCTGTGAAGATTTGCAATACGGTCACGAGAAAAATCCCGAGATATAGAAAACTGTCGAAAACTTACTGTAGAAAAAATCGATTCCACGTGAAGTGAATTCGATGCACGATAATACGGTGGAAAAGGAAACTCGCTATCGGCAATCGAGACTCAGACCATCTTGTTTTACGCATGTAAATTCATCCGGACGTGACGTGGCGCAAGTCTCGTGGCCGTATGAAAGCCGTCTAAGGCCATCTGTACCAATCGGTGTCCATTAAGTCGGTATAGCGACCCGTTTACATTTTGGTTTCATTTTTACAGATTTCTTTCAGCTGTCGTACTTGAATCGACACCTCTATCTTAGCAAATACAACGTAATCCAGTATTTTATCGTTTATAACGTAGCTTTAGGATTTTAAGTTCCGTTGAGCGTAGAGGAAATGACTAATATGCGATTTAGCGATTCGAATGCAGGATTAAATTGAAAAATAAAGGTAAGCAAATCTAAAGGAGAATTTGATGAAATAGATAAGATAAAAAGGACGAAGGTTAGAAAAAAAATTTCGAGTGAAAATTGAGTAAAAGAAGAAAAACTATGGATATTGATCTCAGAATCAAGTTTGATATTAAATTTTTCATATATATATATTTTTCTAAATGTTTGAATTTGAATTGGACCTTTCGGAAATTCGAAGAGATCGCGACACATTTTCTTAAGTCACTGATTCACTGACGGTGGTTTGTTAATGACGCAGTTGATCGGTGTAATTTTCTCTCGGTCAGGACTTTCGATCGAATTATCTTATCGACGTTGTCCGCGGCGGTAAATTATGTATTTACACAGACGTCGGTTCGCGTTTGTCTGAACGGAGGATCGGCAAAAACATCCTCCGTCATTTCAAACCCAACGAACAACTTATTTCGATCGACCGGTAGTAAATATTTGAATCGCCATCATAACAACAATTGTAACAACGCTACGCGTATTTCTCTGAAATTTCATTTTTATTCCCTTCCCTGTTTTCTTTTTCTTTTTTTTTTTTTTTTTTTTTTTT
>NW_017100227.1:202939-211901 GCF_001263275.1 Habropoda laboriosa | reverse complement strand
TGGAAAGCAGTGCGAATTATTGCATAAAAAGCACTTTGCCACGGACATGCAGTTATTTTTACCACTGTCGTAAATCTCGAACGTCGTAAAATATTTTTTGGCAGCCGCGAAAAGCTTTTTCGAAACATTCGTGCCGCGCTGAATCAAAAATAAAATCGATAAACCATCTGCTTACAAATATTAGTTTTTCCATATCGCTCGTAATTTCGACGGGATCGAAACGCGGGTATAAAAACAAATTCCAGATCTCCAAATTAGAATAACAAAATTAATTTCACACTTGATTCCCCATTTTATAGCTCCGCTTTCTAAATCTACGATTCGATCGTGCACAGATTTCGAACTCTCGACGTCATCGATAATAAAACGATCGAAGATCACGGCTTCTTACCGATACAACCAGCGTAGAGGAACAGAAATCCCCGTGGTTCGTATCGCGTGGTTCAGTTCGAACTCTCGTTTTCCTTTCTTCCTTATTTTTCTCTCTTTTTTCTAAATTGTATCTATTGGTTCGAAGCGATTGAAAGTAATTGAATGAAGCGGCCGGTTATTTACGAACGTTTAAGCGGAGCCAACTATCTGTCCATTCATTCGGTCTTGTCCCTTCATTCATTCATCATTCACTCTCGCCGGTGTACAGGCGCTGCATGTATAGCAGTAGTAAAGGCCCATTCAATTGATCGGTGATTGTCTAAATTATAAGATTGCCATACAATGGCTCTCATCTCGACCTATTGGGGTCTCGTTCGACCGTTGCGTCACCACTTTAGGACCGGATCGCAAGCCGCGACCACGTCAAAAGAGCACCTACGAAATCAACCGATCCTCCTAATGAGGAAGGCGCGGGCATCAATCGATACACACTACCCTGATGTATGGTTGAAGGACGAGGGAGGAACGGTTCGGTATCTGACGGGGATCCGTTCATGGAAACCACTGACCAGTCGCGGTGCACCGGGACCAGCTTAACCACCCGCTGCTATATAGGAAATGCAGCAACACAGTGACACGTGGGAAATCTAGACAACCCAATGCTGGCCTCACTTCGATCGTTTTATTCGCTACTTCCACCGAACGTCGTTTAACAAAATTTTTGTCATACGTCGATCTTAGTAATATTCTTTGCAATTGAACGACGTCTGTTGGTCCCTATGATAGATATAGTTTTAATGTGCCCCGGTCGTTTCCGCACAAACTTTACCAGTATGTTCTGTGGGTGAGGGTAGGAACAATATGTAATACAAACATAGGTCGTTTGAAGCTTTATTAAAAGGTTACAACAAAAATAGGAAAAACTTTTTAACCAAGCTTCAAACGACCTATGTTTATATGACACTTTTCTCTTACCTATACTCAAAGAACATACTGGTAGAGTTTTGTCTGAAACAATTGAATGAAGACACCCTGTATATGAAATTTGATTAATACAAGACGAAAATATGGTTTATATTTATGAATTTCAATGGAATGGTAATAGAACGTTTCAAACTCACGGATCTGATGAATTTTTCAGAGATGATTGTGTTTATATCCGCCAAAACGTCGAGGAAAAGGCCGCTGATTCTCCTATACAGCCAGGTCACAAACACTGAAAAGAAGGCTGTAAATTAGTAAAAACCGGATTGAGTCGTTCGCTACGGGGAAGAGGAGACATGATTTCGCGTGCGTTTGTTCGCGAAACTATTCTGACCGGTAGTTGTTCCGGGCTGTAATGGACTCCGACCAAAAAGAAAGATAACCCGACCGAGAGAACAGCCCTGGACCAAGTGAGAGTGAGGGAGAGAGTACGCGCGCGCGCGCGCGCACTCGCGCTAATCCCCGGAAACAGGCTTAATTACAGTCGCGTCCGAAACAGGATAATGGCCGAAGCGCGAATATGGCTGTCCCGTGTCTGGCTAACTAGCGCCGGCCTGGCAAATCGGTTTATCGTTTCGTCGAAAAGTTCCTTCAATTCTAACCGAGAGTCCGTCTGCGCCGAACTTCCACGCATTAGGCACTTACGCATTACACCTGCACCGCCGTTGTCGCGGAAACTTGCGAAACATTAATTAGCATTCGTGACACTACTCCGAAGTGCGTTGTCGGTGATTATTCGATTTGAGGTTAAGACCGTTGTTCCTACACACACGTTTCGTATCACCAACCGAATTTTTAACGTTTTCCGACAGTGAGAAATGCTTTCTCTTTGAACATTTCGAATATATAGCGAAAGATAGAGAGGTAGTAAGATACCTAACCTTGAAAACTTCGAGAAAAATGTACTATAATCATCTTAAAGATCTCTTTGAATCATATTGTGCGACACAAAAAAGTATTTCAATCGGTTCATTAACAACGGAATAATCTAAGGTTATGTTAGGTGGTTGTATATGAAATAGAATATGTCTGTCTTATATAATTACCTATTAACACTTCCACTTGACACTTTGTGATTATACATTTTCATCCTGGATAGGAAAACCAAAAATATTGCGTATTAGGAAGCATTCGAATAATATATTAGCTATGTTGCAATAATACGTGTACATACTTACTTGGTGTAACAGAACAAAGTGATACACTACGCGAATCTGTAAATTATATATCACTACGCATTAATTTCAATATGTTATTATTTAATTTTCACATTTCCACAAATACTGATATTCTAGACATAAGAAGACCGGGTAGTTTAAGCTAGTCTTGAAATAAAGTGTGTTTAAGTGATCGATATAAAAGCTATGTTACTCTGTCCTACCTATCCACATACAATTTAAATATACGAGAGTATATACTCTGTTCACGTTTGACAAGAGGCGCTTACTTCACGTTTGTTACGTTGCTAGGTGATTGCTTAACCTATACTGCGCATGACCGTTCGGTAGTCGGTTGGTTTTTCGCATAAGGAAACGAATCGGGTTGATTATTGACGACACGATTTCCGGTGCATCGAAAAATCGGATTTCTTGGAGGTTGGAAGGACATCGCGATATGGTGAAAAATTTATCGCAACACTGTGCAATCGCGTCACGGCAGACCGAGTTTCTTCTTTCTAGACAATGCCAGCTGCAGCACGTGATTCACGAACGTACGCGCTCGCGGAAATTTATTGTAACGTCGTGGGCATCGCTCGTAGAATTTACTGCAATCGGTAACAACGACGCGCAAAAGTCCCTGGAATATCGAACTTTCGTAATCGGTATAGTCGTGTGTCACAATTGTTACTTCATTGGGAAGAACGTGTACTGGTTCCATGCGTTCACTCGGTTAAATAGTGCGCGGAAAGCATCTCTTCGATGACGTTTTACCGACCGTCCATACGTCGTTATTCGACGAGTGATTTGTTCGAAAGAAAAAAACTTGCAATTAGTCACTTGAAGAAATGAGCGATTACAGCCTCTAGGTACGTGAAAAGGATCATAAAAAGCATTTAATGCTTGTAAAATTGTTGTTACTATTAAGCAAGTGCGATCTATAAGCATGCCAAGTGTAAAGCCTTTAACTTAACTACGCAGAAAATTGCAGATTCGCAACTAACGCTATCATTACGTCTTCCACAGAGAAAATGTTTTCCAACGAGCATAGAATTGCTTCCGATGTCATTCTATATTTCAAATGTCCACTTTAAAATACATCGAAACCGAAAGAATCTGATTTATTAATCATCGAACATGATCGCGGCCGATCGAAAGTTACAAACTTTCCGCGTTGAAGTCTCGAAGGCCTGCAAAAGGAGAAAAGGGAAAAGAGGCTCTAGGTTGGCGTGCACGTGCAACAGCACGCACCGCACGGAATTCTCCGGGCGCACGTAAACGCTCGTAAAGCAAAACGATCCTCGAACGCCTCGGCGTAACTCGCGTTTCCACGGTGTACTCGGTGAAGTTATCTGTGCATTGGCCGTGAGTGTACGCTAAGTACGCGCAAGTGCAGCGTCGGTAATATCCACTGTTACATACGTAAATATACACGCACGTGCAACGGCAGCGTGGTTCGACGGTGCGCCACTAGAGGCGAGTATTAAACGGATACTTGCGTACAGGCCTTAAGTAGGCTCCCGTTTCGTGTGTGCGTGCCTGTGCCGCGGCAGACTCTGCGGAAGCGTTGCATTGAGACCAATCGAATAGAAACTAATTTAATACAAACGAACACACGCGCACTGCCGTTTCTCGCGTTTCCGAGCCTGTAACTTAACGTGACTCGAATGGATCCACAACGGAAAAATGCTGTGTTTGCTTCGTCGATGCTTGGCCAAAATGTACCGATCCCTTTTAGGAGTCACGATGTTGCAGTTCACCGGTATTTACAATTTACTTTTCAATATAAATCTATCGTAGCATATTTTCAAGGAAATTCTATTCATCTTACGATTCGTTGTTAAATTAATTCAGTTATCTTTATTCGTGAAATTAAACACATGTTACACTATTGCGACAAATACAGCTACTAATTGTAAGACGATAACATAAGATGCCTTACGTAACACCAGAAAGTATTGTTTTTTGTAGTGGGATGATTTCGATAATAGAAGTACATATGTATATATTCAGCTTTATTTAGCAAGCATAGTTGCAAACTACGTTTCATAACCTAAATAATACATTTCACAGTTCTCGGTTAGATTCAATGTTCTTTGTGAACGCATCTTCAGCATCAAAGTACGAAATTTACTTATTTACATAAAAATTCGCACAAATTTTCTCGTAAACTCAATAATAAAAGTTCATCATTCTGCCGTGTGTATCTATCGACAAAAAGCAGCGAGCCACTCGATAATTCGCAAAACCGTGTTTCGATTGAAAATACCCAACCAACGTACACGCGAGCGTATTTTTTTCCCGATGCCATGATCGACGTCGAAATCAAAGCGTTCGAAGTGAACGCACGGATCCCACGTCAAGCTGGTAAATCACACGGCTCACGAAGATCCGCGAACTTTTGCGCCATCGCGCATTGCGAAACGCTTTCAATTAGTGCGCTTTCTAATTGTAACTCATCGCAATTAGAATCGACGAAATTACGTGCGCGCGTTGCGCGGCTGAGCTGCTCGCATTATGCGCCGATTCCAGACGTCTTGGTGAGCCGACGCTTATATTCCGACTGTACACTAGAAGCCACGTTGTCTCTCGTTGTGCGCGCGTTTGTGGTGGGCGAGCGAGCGTGCGCGCGCGAGCATACGCGAATCGGTATACGGGTTATTAAGCAACGCCGTTCGCACGTCCTTCCCCCTCCCTCCTCCACCTCCTTCTCCTCACCCCACCGTCCCCCCACTCTTCTCACCGGTTTCGTTTCTTTTTCGTCCTCTTCTTTCTCGTTTCCCTCGACATTTCGCGTCTTCTTCTTCTTCCTGTTCTTAGCGAGGCTGTGCTCGCCTCAGCAGCGGTTCCGGGCCGATGCAAATGCGCTCGTAAAGAGCGATGATGATAACGTTGGGAACGAAAGAAGGCAGAGGGGGGGAACAGAGGCGTGCAGAGAAATTAGCGGGACCTACAGATGGACAGAGTGATAACTCGTGAAATTCGAGGCAAACCGTGATCCGCCGTGCTTTCGAGCTCTTTGTCTTTTGCTGGATGTTTCTAGTAGATGTATATACGTATATATGTATACATACCTGACCAACGTGAAACTACGGGATCAGCGATTGCTTGAAAAATGTAGGAACGGTAGTATTTTATAGATAAGAATTATTCGAGGAAGATACGGTAGGGAGACTATCGTTTCACATTTGTTTTCTTTTCCTTCGCTCGTTACAAATTACCGCGTTCCTATCGCGTTTCTCCTACGTGCACGGAGGTTACAGTTTCCTAGAATCAGTTGGTAACAGTTTCGAATTAACGTTCAATGTACATCTCCCGTCGATAGCGGTACTTTTTTTCCCACTTTGTCCATGTCTATTTGGTCCGGCATAGTTGGCGCAGGGTGGTAGTTGAAATGGTACGAGCTTGTAGTGGAAACCTCCGTTTACTTGAAGAAAACAAGGATGGGGGAAGAATGTGTGCGCGTGTGTGTGTGTGTGTAGCCGCGAGGGAAACCAGCGATATGCATGCGAGATATACGCTGCGCCGATATTTATGCGACCTTGCGATGTCCGTTTCGGACGTGGACAATGAGCCACAAACCGCCTCCTCATGGGGTCGCAACGACCGCCACTTTCTGATAAGGAATATAAGTAACACCTGAACCGTGCTTCCGGTTGCGAGCTGCGAGCTTTGTTGCTTTCTACATGGCGCCACTAATTTTCGGTGAATTCAAAAGCGGACCTTTTCTCAGCGTACAGGAATTTTTCTTCGATTTTCAATATTCGCAATATGAAGAAGGTTTATATTACTTTTTGTTTTTTCTGAATCTGTAACGGAGCGTTGGAGTTTCAGCGTATGCATAGGAAAATTGTGTTTGTAACCCAGAATGCCGTCGAAGAAGAGACTCGGGTCGAGTTACGAGGACCGTTCCTCCGTCGCTATTGTTCCAACCTCCGAGAAGAGACGCGCGTGACACGCATGTGCGTAGTTGCGCGCGATACGAACGCATTACTGTAACAACGTATCCGCTACTGCATCGCATTATACCGAGTTACCGCTATTTTCGCGCGGCCACGGTTTTCTGCACTTTCGGCGCGGCCAGCGGCGCCGCGAAAACGTCGCGAAAACAAGCCGCATCCGGCTGTCTTAACGGGATCCCGCCGTGAGGAAAGCAACTGTCTGCTTTGTTCTCTGAAACAGTTCTTGCTACTCGCTGCTTCCCTCCTTTTTTCTTTCCATACGCTCGCGATAACGCTTCTTCTATCGGCCCAGGAATAAGATGTCCAATTGGAATTTAACGCTGACGATAATTGTTTGGTCGTTGAATCGACGAATCGTTTAAACTACATTGCTTATGCGTTACACATTTCAAGTCTTAACGGCTGTAGAACAGCGTACAGGGTTACTTTCAACTGTAACGTTAACCCTTTCGCTGCGGCAAATTTGAATACGTAACGTGTGTGACAGATGGTCAATTTTTATACTTTTTCGGTTTATTAAATTAAGGTGGAAGTGCACTGAAAGCTACAACAGTATAGCGCCAATAGCAATGAAAGGGTAATTTCATTATGTTTATACTGACATTCCAAGGTTTTCTTTGATATAACGTCTTTACTTTATTTTGATATATCGACAGCTGTAATTATGGATCATTGATTTTTTATTTAATCCAAAAACCAATGGCAATTGTGTTCTTTTACACCTTTTTCCTGCAAAACAGACGATACTAATCTTTGTCATATCGCGTGACCCATATGCTTGGTCATCGGTCTCGAATTAACACGGTCCATTGCGCGGGAAAAATATGAATTTGGGTAGAATTTTAAAGGAAACTTAAAAAGTTGATTATAGAAAAATATCAATTTACACTTCGTTTAACCCTTCAGCCCAAGAGTGTTCCTCTACACCTAATGAAAGTTCCAATTCCAAATACTATCGCGTATCACTGGTTTCGCGTTTCGTGGCGCAAAGTGTTACAACTAGCGTTTGTTGGATAAAAATTCAGATTCAAAAATACCTGTTAATTTCACGAGATTATTAGAACAACATCTGGAGACCACCCCAAGATTGTTTTGAGTTTCGAAAGGGGGAGCATCCCGAGGTGAAGGAATCGGCTGGATAGTAGGTTTAACGACTTTCAGCGGTGGCGTTCGCTTCCGGGAGACATCGTCGATCTCTGTTTCGTCCGACGTTGTTTTTCAGTTTCCGAAACGCATAAAACGAACGAAGTGGCTTCGATCCGAGAGGGAGACAAGTGCCGGGGAGGAAAAAAGGGCCAGTGACGCTTGTCGAGCCCCCTAAAGAAACTGAGTCGCTCGAAATAACGCGGCCGAGTAACACGTGTGTTCGTATATTTTGAATACGGATACAATGTCGTCGTCGGGGCCGGTTAGAGTGGTGGATATTACTCGGCCAATGTGAATCAGACCGCTTGCTTCCGGTTGTAAACGACCGGCTGGGGAGGATTAAGTAGACTCACCTTGGATGCATTACGAACGCTCGCTCTAATTACCTATCACCTGGACTCATTGTTGCCGTTACCGTTGTGAATCTCAGTCGAGTTCTACGCGTTCAACCTCTCCTCCAATTGATTTCGGTTAGCCTTGTTTGCTTTTCTCCTAATCCGTTTAACGACCGACTAACATCGGCTAATTTGCCTCGAGATGAATTGAGATACAGAAGTCTGTTGCAAGTTCTTTCTGTGTAAAACTGACATGTATGGTAATAAATTATTGCTGATAATTTAGAATATTCAGATTCGGTGATGATGACTTGAAATTTACGATTAATTTGAAATTTTGATCATCTGGAATAGGTACGACAACCCTTAGCGTTTCGAAAATCAAAGAATAGTTCGAATTGGAGTAGTTGGTTCAATTCTTTCATTAAATTTTCTTGCAAAGAGTTTTACACGATATATTTCCTTTAACGTTACGAATTTTTCGAAATTCATCGAGTGGAAACGAAATTATTAGACCGAAGCGTGGTGATCAATAACGCAGAAAAATGATAACTTTTTCGACGCACGGAAACTTAGTTTCCCAAATTTCATTCTTCGACAATTTGTCAAATTTTTTATCGAGTATTATAAATTTTTCAAAATTTGTCACACGAATATCGAACTGCGGAAAATTAGGCTATTAAATCGAAGCACGGTGATCAATATACCTATGCAGAAAAATGGTTACTGTTTCGGTGCACCCAACACCGTTACCCCATTTTTACTCTCCGCACACCTGGTTGAATCGGGGAAAATAATGATTGAACTAGTTTTTATGCAACGATCGGTTGGTAAAAATTCATCCAATCACAGCTTCGAACGGATGACGCGTGATCCTAGAGGGGTTGTCCCTTTTCCTGTAGCGAAGAAAAGAAGAGGGGAGCAAGGGGTGGATCCTCAGAGCGGAGCTAATTTGAACGATACCCGATATGCAGATCGGCAGGACGAGATCTGTGTAAATCGCACG
>NW_017100227.1:202558-202900 GCF_001263275.1 Habropoda laboriosa | reverse complement strand
AACTGGTTTCACCACTGAATGGCCCCCGCGCACGATAATATATATCGGGCCGCGTTCACTTTTTACGTTTTGTGTTTTACGAAGAGCGGCCTTTGTGGCACGGTTTGCAGAGCACATGCCGAACAACCACGCGTGTGAAACCCTCGCAGGAATTCGGCGCGCGACAAATCAATTCTCGGATGCGTCCTTTTTATCGGCCACCAACGATCTCCTCTCATTTTCCGACGAATTCGCCGTTTCTACATCGGATACCGGAACTTTTTTCGGATTTATTAGAGCACTCTTTAGAAAACTTTTTAGATCTGGTTGCACTGTTATCATTTTCGGAACTCATACTCCTTC
>NW_017100227.1:197818-202495 GCF_001263275.1 Habropoda laboriosa | reverse complement strand
TATTTGAAAATACCACTTCTGAGAGTGCAAAGAGTTAACACATGTCTGGTAATTTTCATTGGAAAATTGAAAAAAAATTTGTCACCATCGGAAGTATTATTAATTTTCAATGTATCGGCCAGAAATAATACTGCATGTATTAGGAAATAATACTGAGAGTGCAAACAGTTAACACGTATTTCTGATTTTCTTCGGAAAATTAAAAAAAGAAACGAACAATTTTTTTCAACTTGAAAAATTAATTTTCACTGTTATTGGTCAGAAGTAACACTATTTGGGTAGTCACTTGATGGAGTTTGACCACTCTCGTTCCCCTCGCTCGATCCGAAATCACTTTCGATCGACGAGCGACGAAGCGTGCGCGTAAAATGGCGACACTTCTCACCCGTCTTGAGAAAAACGGGAAAAGCGATTGCGGCTCATTTGCCGGCCGACCTAGCTACGCATCCGGTCACAAAAGACACGTAGACGCGTAGGGGCGCGGCGTTCCGCAACTACTCGAAACTTCGTCCACGGAGAGACTAACTCGTTGTAAATCCAATTAACGCCCGTGGCTTTGAAGTGGCTTTCTACACTTGAGCTCCTCCGTGTCAAGGGCTGGGCAAAAGTATTTCCTCTTTTTTCACTTTGAATAATTTCCCTTTCGGTTCGACTCCTCGTTGGCTTCCTTCGCCGCATCTTTGCTACCCCTTCGGCTCGTTGCCTTCCCCTACACGGGGGTGATTAAAAGAATCGTGCTCGGGACCCTTTAAAATCGACCAATTTCGACGACGAATTGGAACGGAAACGAAATTAACTTCTCCGTGCTTACTTTACCGGTCTTTAGACGAAAATATGCGATCAAAGATTAAGCTCCGTACGACCACGAGAATTGAGAACGAAAGAGCGAGAGTTCGAAATTGAAGAAGCTAGATTGAAAAAGCACCTGTTTTCTCACGTTTGCTCCTTACATTTGCAAAAGTCGAAATTTCTCACGGGGCGAGCCAAAGTAGCTCAGGTAAGATTTGCATACCCGCGAAATAACGAAAGTCCGCGAGACAAGTGGCAATTAACTGGAATAATTTCGACGAATTCGAGGACTCGACAATCGTGACGTTCCTGTTGGAACAATGGGTTATTGGGGAAGAGTATCGGGTCTGGTAGAGGACAGCGATTTTCGAGCAAACCGGCTATAAATTCCTGCGTTTCATCGCGCTCGTAAACCACCTTCCGTCGACGTTTTCCGCGCAAGCGACGCGTGACGTCCACACGCAACTCCATCTATGCACGGACCCGTCCGTTTGATCCGCGACGAATAATCCTCGCGGCGATGCTAGTCGACGTACCAAGGCCGCGATGAACATTGTTTCGTAGCGATGAAGAAGGTGCTAATTGCCAGGGAATCCCCGAGACGGTGGCGAGATACGTATCCCCGAAATGGAGAAGGCGGTGTGTAGAGGTTCAAGAGCGGAGGATATGCGAATGTGCCCCGGCAATGATGGAGGTGCAGTCAGGCATAGATCCTCTTTGACCACCGTGGCATAATCACGCGTCAGAACGCATCAGACGGCCGCCCCCTCCAGCCGTTTTCAAGCTACGTCCGTTCGCAGATGGTGTTTTAAACGCAGCCATGAACTTGAAGACGTTGCCTTGCCGCTCTTATCCCTCCCCCCTCCTCCTTCTCTCTGCTATACAATACTGGACAAAATGACGGGACACTGTGAGAATAAGCGAGATCGAATATTAACTAACGTCGTACAGTTAGCGTTCAATTTGAAAAGAAATTATTCAATTCAACCGGACAATGTCACAAGATGCTATTCCTTCTAATTGAATCGAATGAAATAATGGCTAGACCCGCCTTTAGTTTATAGTAGCTCAATCGCTAACTCTTCCCATGTAAAATTCATTGTTTTTATTAATTAACGCTCTTGTGATGTTTTTTGTGTTGGTATAAACGTCCCAGGGACAGTTTCTCAGTGATAAGAGCTGTGATATGTGGCTAAAAGATACAAATATCATCAGGAAGAGGATCTTAACGAACTTTGTGTTCGTTCTAAATCAAAGAAGAGTTGTATCCGCTGTATCGTGTATCGAGGGTGGGACTGTAAGGCTTGCACTAATGCTGAGGAGGAAGACGATACGTTTGTTTGATATTGCAATGTATTACATGGTTTCAAATAAGCACACTTGGGGGCAAAATCGAGTATTTCGACACTTTTAAAAAATCTTATTTCCCTTGGTAACCAAATATTCTTCTTTTTAACAAAAAATCTCATTTCCTGATCGTGCAACCTCCACTTAAGACTGGCGATGGTGTGTAGAGTCTTTTTTGTCTTCTCCAGAAATATTTTCAGCGATGGGAGACCTTTCTAGCTAATCTATGAAATAATTCTGCACAATTGTTGCACAATGAGTTGTCACATTCTCATGTGGGAGCAGGAAACTTTCTTCTGCTCGTCAACCTCTTCATCAACAAACTTAATTTATATTTCTTTCGTTGAACATCGAAGATCCAAATTCGTTGTTTATTCGCTGTAAACTTTGCTCCTCACAGACTCTTGCAAACCCTCACGAATTCCTGAATTACCCTTTTTACAATCTTCACTCTCATCGCTCTGTCTAGAGAGAGAGAAGATTCGATGGTCTTCTCAATGACCTTTTTTTGCATGATTTGCTTGTCGTTCATCGCGACACAACATGAAGATCGCTTTCCTTTTTTCCGGTTTTTTCCCGGCATTGCGTAAGACGTGCATTGCTGCTCGATGATCAGTGCCGGAAGTTCATAATGACCCAATGATCGACCGACGATAAGACCTTCGCTCTTTATGAGTGCTGATTGTCGCGATCGCAGAGACTGTTTCGTTCTTCCCTGTCTTCTCTTCCTTTTTTTTTTTTCTTTCTTTTGTTCATACCAGAGCGCCATTACGCTGGTTGCGGGAAACTGCGGCAAGGCTCGCGGTTACGGCCGGAACTTGCTGATAGTTTGTGCAAACGAATTTTGACGCGTGTGGGCATTGCTAACTGACAAGTGATTTTCTAGTTTGTTTAATTACTTCACAAATTCTTGCATACCTGACTTAACAAACGCACGATAATTTCACTTTTGGAAATGACTTTTCTTCCATCGAGTGTACATATTAAATTGTCGTTAATTTTAGATTTCAGAAACGATAATTTCCAATTCAATTTAATCACTTCGCAAATTATCTTAAGTAACGAATAAGCTACTTAACAAGAGCACAATTTCACATTTGAAGACAACATTTCTTCCATAGAGTGTACATATTACCGTAATCGATCTTAGATCGCAGGAGCAAATTTTTCTCAGATATCAGAAACGATCACTTCCAATTTTATTTAATCACTTCACAAATTGTCGCATTCTTAACTAACGAATAATCTACCTAACAAACGCACAATAATTTCATTTTTGGAAATAACCTTTCCTCCATCGAGTGTACACATCAAACTGTAATCGATCTTAGATTGCAAGAGCAAAGTTCTCTCTGATTTCAGAAACGGTCATTTCCAATTGTCTCAACTAACGAACAATACACTTAACAAGTACCCAATAATTTCACATTTGGAAACAGCTTCAACGTTAATCAACTCTCCTTGCATCGAGTGTTACATTACATTCCATTAAACCGTAAAGCGAGGCGACACCATCGATACGATATCGTGGCATTAAAAACAGGTACATTTCCCCCGGTCGCGTGGTGTGTGAAAAGAATGTTTCGTTGGAGCTTGCACGTTTTTGTCGATCACTGTACGGTTGTCGTGTATGCAACGTGTCTCGCATCACGCGTGGAAACCACGTGGCGTGGTTGACCCCCTTCGGCCAGCCCGCGGTTGGGAAAAAAACGAGGAATCGAACGCTCGACTCACCCCCTCTGTATTCACCCGCTCGCTCATTCGCACGCAAGAGTGTGTTTGCACGAGGCAAACCGGGGGCGGAATCCCATCAGCCGGATGTGCGCCGGATTAACGCGATTATCGCGCGTTTGGCTTCGCGATTTATTGATAGCTGGCTGCACCACTTCGCCGCCTTTAATCGGCCGTTTGATTGTTTCTCGGTTGCTTATTCCGCCCTTTTACTTTCCCGTGTCCCGCCAAACGCGATCCTCCCTTTTTTTTTCCTCCCTTGTTGCTAGACTTTTTGCTCGTCCTTGTTTTACATTTTATCGACAATTTCTGTCAACGTTTTTATTCACAAAATGATATCGGTTAGCGCAGACTTTTGGAGAAATCTCTGGTTTCTTACGCTTTCTTGTATTTTTCTTTCACGATTTTCGTTCAAAAGATTTTTGGAAAAATCTCCGCTTGTAGAACGTTTGCATAAGAATACCAAGGATATTACGAACAATAGCCCTGAAATATCTGTATAATTCTACCCGACCGCTGTCAGTCAGTTTTGAGAAAAATATCGAAGAGAAGTGAACGAGAAACGCACGAAAGGCGAGGTTTTCGATACGGAAATGCCGATTCTGGCGAGAGAGAAGGAAAGCCTGGCTGTCAGCAGGCATAACATATTGGTAACAATGTAATGCGGCATTGGCAGTGACAGGGGATCAAGTGATTCAGGAGTTGTAATATGTGCTGTAGAGAATCGTTCGTTGGATCGATTAATCGCCGACGAGGCATAATTCCGATAGACAACGCAAAAATCTGCCTTTCGTTCTTATCGTTCGGACA
>NW_017100227.1:196035-197798 GCF_001263275.1 Habropoda laboriosa | reverse complement strand
TATTGTACCAGTGCAAGTACAGATACCGTGACAGAATCCAAGCGTTACGTAAAGCTGCTGCCACGGCCAGATGACACCGCGGTAAGAACGCGAAATTACGTGTTTCGTAGCCGGTCGTCGCGTTAATATATACGTGTCCCATCGAACAGCGGAAGAATCGATCGCTGTCCGCTCGATTGTGAAATTAAGATCGATGTTTTTTCAGTTTGTAGATACCGCGGTTTCAATCATACACAATTGGTCCCTTCGATTAACCGTGAAATCTGATCTTTCGAGTCAAGGTGTATCGTTGAAATTGTGCGCTCGATTTTTCTGAGTTTGCAGCTCCTGTGGTTGAGACCATTTATTATTTCGTCTCCGATCTTTTGAGTTAAGGTGTATAATTGAAATATTAGATTTTTCGAGTTTAATAAGTTGCTTATTAGATAATTGGATTTGGTGGGTGACATAGGTATAGTCGATGGAAGGAATGTAACGAGGTCGTAAAATTCGTGAGGTGTCAGAATTAACGCGTCGAGCATATCTGAGAAGATAAGAACTCGAAACATCAATTAGGGCCGTATGAAGTATGTCTTAGCTTTAATTTTGTCCTAATCGAAGAATTTACTTAATGCTCGAATTTACGACCTCGTTATATTTCTTTCATCGACTATACATTCTTTTATGGACACGCTGTATTTTATTGACTCTGACACTCTAAGGATGCTGTACTGTTTCCTGATTAAGTTTCATTACTCTGATCTCCATTTTAATCGAAATAATGTTTGAATAAAAATTGAGGCAGAATACAGATGAAACCGAAGACCATTAGAAGAATTTTGCAGACACGGTGAATACTTAACGTGGGTTCTCGACTAAGGGTTCAGGTTCTCATCTTCTCGTATTTCTCTCAATTCTCTCGTTAGGATACTAAAAACATGTTTACTACTTTGACTTCTGATCAATTTCGAGGTCGCCATATTTTTTCCACCGACTATACATATCAGAATTTGGTTTTTAGCGTGACTACTTTACGTGTTAGGTGAATTTAAGTTTAACGAATAATCGGTACAAACAGCTGAATGACCCAATTTCTAATCACCTCAGACTATTCTACACCGGATCGTAACAATTACACAAATAAGTAAATTAACGCACTAACATCGACGCGTTTCTTATCAGTCTCGCAAAATCTGCTACACTTTAAAACAGCCGCAGCAAGCTTCGTGTTTAAAGCTTCCTGAAACTCTCCTAAAACTCTATTCAACATCACTCGTCAGCGCATTAAAATCCCTCACTTTCTCTCTCAAACAATGAGTCCCGCCGCGATCATTTTCCAAACGGTAACAATCACTCGTCCGTGTCAACGTCGTTAGAAATACTCGAAACGGCAGAGCTTGAAAAGAATAGAAACTCTCTCAGCCCCAGAATCTTGCGTGTCGTTAAGAATCCCGGAAAATACGCTTCCGGAATGCTAGAGGCGGCACGTCACATGGGAGAGAACCAGATACGATTTCTCAGGCCTTGTTTCCACCATCGAATTCGATACCTCTGCAATTCACCGGAATCTCTTCCATCGAATCGACAAATCTACACCGTAAATTCTCCATTTCCCGAATTGTCGATTCGTTCGTCCCGATCTCGTAGAATTAGGCTCCCCGATGGAGAAGCTCGTCGCGTCAAATGTGGGCATTGTATCATTCCGCGTGGCGGTGTGCGTCCTACATAAACGTATCTCTCTCCGTGCACGTAGAGAGAAACCCGCGGGACAGGTCTCTCGACGC
>NW_017100227.1:195577-195873 GCF_001263275.1 Habropoda laboriosa | reverse complement strand
GGGGTGAGGGAAACGTGAGAAAGACTCGGCTCCCTCTCTCCATCTATCTTTCTCCCTCTCTTTCTCTCGCTCTCTCGTTCTCTCTCTCTCTCTCTCTCTCTCTCTGGGCGAAGGTAGAGCTCTTTCTCCCGCAACTCGCGATCCGCGCCGGACAAATACGGGATTCTTGAGCGCGGAGCGGCGCCGGGGAGGGGGGAGGCGGCCTGGCCAATGATAGCGCTCCGCTTTATCTCGATACGTTTATCGCGAGCGTTTTATATCCAGCCGTGAAAGTATTGACCGCGGGAAACTCGAAG
>NW_017100227.1:190400-195421 GCF_001263275.1 Habropoda laboriosa | reverse complement strand
ATCCCCGAGTGGCGAGTTCGGGGGATCGCTACCACTCTTTCGCTCCGTTGCACAACGCTTCGATTGGGATCAGTTGGCCTGATAGAACGGGATTAAATGGCCTGATAATAATGATCGATGACGCGGTGATTGTTCTTTTGGTAGGAGGAACTTTCTGGACGAGGAGAGGGAGAATTCGGTTTATTATAGGTGGTTTCTTCGATGCTTCTTGCTTCGAGAGCGAGCTTTTAGAGAACGGAGGAATCGGGGTTCGGAGGAATGAACAATTGTTGAGATGAATTACACTATCTTCACTGGAACGATTACGAATGCTCGAAAAAGTGGAGAAATTTTAATTTTGGTAAATTTTAGTGCTTTAGGGTGATAGGAAGAAAGAAAGAAGCATCTCGTACCACGAGATTAGTGTTCCTTGGTACTCGTTTTGGAAAATTTCGGTGTGTTCGCGTGATAGGGAGAAAGAAAGCAGAAAATACAAAGATCTTTTTTTAACGTTCTACATACCACATGCTAATGATTTAAGACACGGGAAACGAAGGAAAAAGTGGTCGGCTGCGAAGGAAGCATAAAATACGAAAGTACGCGGTGATAATTTTCACTTTGAAAAATTCGATTCTCATATTTTCCGAGACGTATTGACCGCACGTGTTGCTGGTTTCGATCAGGCTGGTTCCCTAACTTTTTCTCCCTGGCCGGGGGAATCGTCTAAAAATATTTTTATGGAGCCCCTGCTGCGATACCAAGCTATCCTGAACGGTTTTTATTTCAATGAAAGACAATAAATCGTTTACGTGACAATGTTCTCGTTGAATATCAAAAAAGCGACAGACGAGATAATGGCGTAAGCTGGAAAGATTGTCACGTGAAATCTAAGTAGCGCGTGATCATCGACAACTGAATTGTACGTTATAGTGAACGTCAAATAATTTGATAAACAGCTTACTTATGCAAATACAATTTACAAATAAATTCAAACAATATTGACGTTTAATTTCTGCTATCTAAATACACTTATCGTTGACCAAAATGCATTTACAGTAATTAAATCTTCGATATTATCCTTTAAATAGGTGATAAAACGGAAATAATGAAAGAATAACCTGAAAAACTTGGGAAAATCTAGTTCTAACGTGGAATAACTTGTAACCAAGAAAGGAACGAGAATTTTTGGCACTCGCATCGAGGTAACTGTGCAACTTTGATCACGATCATGGCACGCAGCCATTTTGTCGCTCAGATTTCGTTTTCTCCTTTCTCAACGTTTTACGTTTCTAAGTGGTCGTACGAAGCGTTATCTAGATGCAAAATGCAATCTTTCATCGCGCACAAATTCATCAATCTTTCGCATATCCATCAATCTCGAAATTACGGAAGACGCACTTTTCATCGCCGTGCGACGACGCTGCGAGCGATAACGCATCCTGATTCACGCAGAATCGAGCAACAAGTGATCTGCGCTAGTGGATCGCAACAGAAATCATCGTTTCATCTTTCCGCTCTATTTCACTCTACACTCCACTTTTGACAGAATTTTCTGCGATCGTAAAATGTTAATTACAATAGCGTAGTTCAATATGAAAATGAATTCCGCCAGATGTTACTTACAAGAGAACGTCCCGAAGTGATAATCACCGATTTTAATCAAACTTTAGTCATCCACATTAAAGGGATGAAAATCTCGTATATTTTCATACACCAAACAAATTTGCGTACCTAAACGAGACTATCGGTGAAATAAACGAGCGTTCATTGCAAACTGTACAAATCGTTTTTCCGCAACTTTCACAATTCTAACGTGGTCAGGGCTGGAAGTCCTTTGGTAGAAACTATTTCTCAGCGGAAGTTTGTCTGGAAATTGCGTGACAATGACTCGAGTGGCACCCCGTTTGAACCCCACAAATACAACTCTATCGCGAGTCGATCGTTGCTGGATGGCACTCGAATAGAAAGGAAAGAAACAAAGAGCTGAAAGGGTATCGGACTTTACAGGGGGAGAGGAAGAGAGTGAAAAAAAAAAAAGAAACAGTTACCTTCCGAGCCATCTGTCCACGATTGTTTACGATTTTCACGCGTAATTGGATGCGAATGGTTCACAGTTCATAGATCGATCGCTAGAACGATGCGTCGAGGAGACGAGAGCGGATCCCTTTTGTATGGAAACGGCGCAAGTGCCGAGTCACGCCTTGACAAACAGGGATGTCAAACAGATGTTTCGGCTCTTTGGGCTACTGTGAGAGATGCTACCGGACGTTCTTCTCGTAAACTTCTTGGATCGTCTGGTAGCGTGCGCAAGATCTTGATGATTGTTACTGGATGACATTTTGCTCCGTGTCGATGAAAGCCATTTCATCGTTTAATTGGCCTCCGGTCCAGCCGTATTTCATCGAAATCATTCCGAGAAAGCACCGAATTATAGAAAAGATACAAACGGAGATCAATGCACTGATTTCTAATTATTCATTTTACTATTTACAGAGATCTCGTTCGAATGTTTCCCTATTTCCTGTTTTTATTACATGTTCTTTCGCAGAGTTATAGTTACTCCATTAGAAATGAGTATTCCAGTTTAATGGTGTTTCGAAATCACTCGAGTAATGTTTCACAAAATTTTATAGAAGCAACAATGTCTAAAGAAATTTGCACCGTTGCTCCTAATTTAGTTTTAACAACTATCAACGTTACCTGCCCATACCTTTGCCCGCAGGGCTCTCGCAAGACAACGGCGGGCACTCTTGCCCGCCACAGGGGCATTGTTGAGCATCCCTGCTTTAATGGAGACATCCTAGAGTTATCTAGAAAAATTCGACAACCCAAAAATTCCAAAAAATTTGAAACTTTGCAGAAATGTAGTGCAATTCACGCTAATAACGATACAATTTTTCGTTTCGACAATGAAACGGTCCTAGGGGTGGAAACACCCCCTCAAAGAAATTGTAAGTTTCCGTATTATCGTGAATATTTGTAAACCCATACTAGATACAGAAAAATAGTGAAATTCGAAGTTGTGTGCTTTTTGAGATCCTACATTGTAGTGCTAAAGAATTTTCGAAGAGCATTAAAAGTGGTGGAGGTAAATTTAATTAATATTAATCTACAAAAAAAATGGTTCGTTATCGTTTATCACTGTGTAATATCTGAATGAAAAAATATTCCACGTAAGAAATTCGATTCAGATGTAAAGAAAGACGCAAACCGTGAGTATAAAGTGAGGATCTGGTTGGAGCGAAATATCAGAAGTATCCAAGACCGCAAAGGGTTAAAGATAGTGCTTATTCGCGATGTTTCGTTCGACTGAAAAATGTCTATACTGTTGAACTGTTTCGCGTGTTCCACGTTTATGATACTTTTCGTCGGGTTGCCGCAAGCAATCTCGGATTAGTGGTTCGGCCACAGAGCCAGCCAGCGCGTTACGAGATAATCGTTTTGCAATTAGCGGCGCAGCTGCGCTGCCGGCGAAAGAATCGCATTGTTTTCATAGTAAAACGAATTTCGCGCGGTTGCTCAAGCGGCCGGTGACGACAGCCAAGCCATCCTGCAATGTGTAATGACGCTTCTTGCCGTGTTTAAGGAACGCCGTTTACCCGGACAATTAATTTCACGAGCAACAACCGGGGGCCTACAGACCAATTGCAAAAGCTGCCAACAGGGTTTACAGGGTGTTTACGTGTTCGCGAAGCGATCTTTCTTTAACTCTCGTCCTTTTTTTTTTCAACCCTTTTCGAATTATTATCAAGAGGAATTTGTCAATTTTAGACGAGAAATTACTCGTTTTCCGCGTATCTTGCTAATTTCAAAGCGGAGAAACCGATGATGCGGTGGTAACATTTCTTTAAATCTTTTCGAATTTTTGTCGGGAGGAATTTGCTAATTTTAGACGAGAAATTACTTTTTCGCGTGTTTTGTTCATTTAAAAACGGAGAAACCGACGACGTGGTGGTAACTTTTGTTCAACTCTCTTCTTTTAACCCCTTGTCTTATGATTTTTAAATGGCTGTCTTTCTTAATGCTGTTCAAATGAAAGAGACTGAGACATTACGCGTAACAGACTTATAAATTAAACCTAAAGTTAGAGTTAAAATGAAAGTTTACTGCAAATAGAACTCGCTTTTGTAATATTTTAACCATAGCCTACACCACGAGTGTGATTCGTCATTGTAAAGCAAGGGGTTAACGCTTTTCGAATTTTCATCTGGAGGAACTTGCCGCTTTTGGACGAGAAATTAGGTTTTCACGTCTCTTGCTAATTTCGAAGCAGAGAAATTCTAAAATAAATGGCTGCGCGTAGAAATTCTATCACTCCTACAATCATAGAAATCTGTTTTCTTTTTTTTTAAATATGATTACAGTAGAATCGTAAAAGTGAACGTAAAATTGAAGCATAATTGTATTAAAATTACTTTTCCCTGGAGAAATACTAAAAAATTCTTAGAGGGGAGAGTGGTCGCGACAGAAATAAGGGAAGGGTTCGTTTCAACGAATCGATGGGCGAGAAAGAGGGTGAAAACCACTGACACGAGTCAGGTGCAACCAACAGGGCCCTTGTCAAATTTCTATTTACTATTAACCAACACAATCAAACGTTCTTTACCCCGGAAAAATGTCACACCCTTTACAAATCGAAGGTTGAAATTGAAACCCTCTTTTGTTTCCCTCGTACCGAGAATTTTCCTTATAATATATCCGCTTCTTTCGCTATAATTAGAAGGATGAAAGAAAATTCTAAATATCGAAAGTATGGTGCTCTATTTCTATCAGGAATTTTCTTTATAAAATATTGGTTTCTTTCATCATAATTAGAAGGATGAAAGAAAATTCTGAATATCGAAAGATACTGAAAGTATTGTGTTCGATATGTATTAATAATTTTCCCTATAATATAACAATTCTTTTCATCATAATTGGAAGGATGAAAATTTGTTTCGTATCAAGAATTTTCTTTTCGTCATAATTGGAAGGATGAGAAAAAATTCTAAATATCGAAAGATATTGGAAGTATTGAATAATACCTTGGAACTGTGGGTTCC
>NW_017100227.1:186875-190370 GCF_001263275.1 Habropoda laboriosa | reverse complement strand
CCAGCTCGAGATAACTTCAACGCAAGAAAACAATACTCAAAACTGTTTACACCAGGAGAAGATCGACTGGCGTGTTGTTTGATGTTGGTTCCTCGATGTTTAGGTGTCACTTGGGCCAGATAACAAGCACAGGGTTCCTGCCACCCAAGTATAAGAACACCGATTGTGTACCTCTTCGTAGAATCGTTCAAACGATCGAACAATTCCAATTTAACTTGTGCACTTTGAAACGACAAATTTCAATTATCCATTTTACGTTGTAATTGTCATTTTCACGGAGGAAGTCGATACACTTTTCCTACAACGATGTAAATATTCCAAACATTTCGTTCAGATGAACGATCAATTCCAATTTCATTTTTGCATGTTAAACCTAGAAATTTCAATTATCTATTTTACGTTGCAATTATCATTTTCACGGAGAAAATCGATACATTCTTCCTATAGTGATGTAAATATTCCGAACACACTCCGTATGCTCTAGCTACCGGTTGCAAAACAGTAAAGCTATCAAAGAAACGAAAGCCAATACAGGAGAGCATTTAAATGGAATTGCTTTGTGAGTAAAGCAAATAGTTCCGTAGAAAAGAAGCAAGCAGTGTTGCATAACACGATGAAGTAATGAAATCTGGTGTTGCAGTTTTCGACTAAATAGTCAAGCTTCGTAGCTGCAACATTTCTATACAGCACAAGTTAGGAAACGTTGTATTCATTTATTAATCTTCTCATGGTAAAAAAAAGGAAAAGAAGAACGATATCGTTCGAACGAGTAAGGATCGTGGACTTTATTCGAGATTTGCCTCTCAAGAGGAAACCCACAGGGAGGAAAAGAGGAACAAGGAGCTTCCGGTGCAATGGCTCGCAGCATCGAGAAAAATTCGAGTCGATAGTGGTATCAAAGTTGATAAGTAATACGCGATACGATATCGGTCACGACAAAGACATAACACGCTGCCACGGCGACGATGCTGTATATTCATAATGATGTGTTTACAGTACTCGAAAACATTCGATCCATAGTGATATCGATTCTATCGAACCAATTCGTCTGAACATAGGACGAGGTCGTGGAAAATTCGTCTCGAGAAGTAATCAAATTCCGTGAGATTGTCAACAGCTCGGTTTCTACGAAAGAATTTAAACTTGTGAAATAAAAAGTTTAGTTTTTATTTATAAATTAAAATGTATCGTCTAAGAAAATTGCAATTATTCTAGCAACGGCGGATGTTCGAAGAGGGAATACCTCTTATTGCCGAAGAAATTAAGGTCCAATGTTTTTAAAAAATTGAATAATTGAAATATGGAGAAAATCGTTATGTAGCAATCGAGGCTCTAGCGGAAGATGTTCCGCGATAACTCCTTTATTTTGTAACACTTTTATTTTTCAAAAATTGGAGGAAATAGGTGAAGGTTGCGTTTATATCCTGTGAAAATATTGAAATTTTTCATTGAGTATTTACTTATGAAAAAAATTCCCAAACTTTTACCTAATTTTAAACGCTTCAGGGTAGTCTACAGTCATTTTTCAGGCTCTCTTAGAGAATTTTTTACAAAGAAACCATAAGACTTTTTGCTATCAATTTTTGCACAGAAATTGATTTATGTTTTAAGAATATTCACCATTTTTTTCAAGTGAAAATAACCAAAATCGACTGAATTACAATTTATTTACTGTAGTCCCTTAAAAAGAAACGTGTCCTACTGGCTAAAATGATTCCATATATGACCATGGCCACTCTGTTCATCCGAAACGAAAAAGTCGAACAGATTCTTGACCGATACGACTGTGGCTACGGTGTGAACCAGCATAAAAACAAAATATCGAAAAATTTCAAAAATGGTGACACTTCCAACTTCGAATATCGATTTTCTCTATTTCCCTTTCGCGCTTTGTGTGTCAAGAAAATCCAAAATAAGCGTAATTTCTTGGTATTTCTTCGGCACATCTACACGGCGGATCGGAGTAGAAAAAAAATTCCACGGTATAGCGATTCAGTTTTCATGGATCGTGGGTCGGATTCAAGTCGCTGTTCTTCGTTTCCAAGACTTTCAATGCTCGTTTTCGGCTCTTTATTCATCGCGACAAGGAACGCAACGTTCATTACCCCCCCTCCTACGTTTCACACATCCGTTTCCGGTGGTACAATAATCGGTCGCGCGGCACAATTCCTTGGCGTGTTATTTGTGACGGACACAGCCAGCTGGGAGTTTATTTCGATTTGTGAAACGTTCGAGAGCATTCGAGATTCTAATAACGACAGGAATATTACTTCGATCATTCTCGTGACGCAGTTATCACGAACTGATCTCTGCACACGTATATACATGTATACATACATATATATATAAACTGAGCTTGGCACCGGAGACATTTATGTAATTCTAGTTTTTCGATTTGTTTCATTACGGCCGATTTCAGGCGTTTTCAAGTTTGAAATTATGCCAGACGGTTTGTTTCAGTTTGTACGCGATGGTTAATCTAGAGTTCGAATTGTTGATGGAGCTAGATTAAGCTGTTTGTATATGTCTTCGTTGGTTTTAATTCATTTCAGATATTTCGAAATGAAAATAACGATAAAAAGTGGAATATTAATTATGTACGTATACGTGTGTGTAATTAGCGGAGGAAGATAGGAAGGATTACTTAACTACATGCTACCTTACGAGTATTTTCAAGTATGCTTAAATTATGCCTGATATAGCAAGAGTATGCTACCTTTGTAGCAACTTCTTTGTGTTGATGAATTTTAGACACGAACGTTTAATCTGTCGAAGTTCGGTTCGAAAAGGAAGAGATCTTTAAATATACGATCTAGGATAACACTTTTTACGATCGAAATTGCTAAAAATCATTTTTCGTTTACTAATTGTATGGACTAAATTAGGTAGATTAATTTAGATTTGATCATTTCAGGCCTGATTTTCATTATTCGTTTGCCAACGAGGAATCTGCTGAACAACTTTCGCCTCATTTCCATGGTTGGTAGATAAAACTAGGATAAAATAATCTCATGGTTGCAGGAAGTAAAAGAGTAGCGTGATTCGTAAATGACGAGACAGAAATTTGTATTAGAATTTTTAAAGCAGGCCAAATTAATGAGGTTTAACCAGGAAACAATACAGCATCCTTTAGGTGTCAGAGTCAACAAAATACAGCGTGTCTATGGAGGAATGTATAGTCGATGGAAGAAATATAGCGAGGCTGTAAATTAAAGCAGGGTTCAATTTATCATTTCTCGTTTTTCGATTAGTACTGAATCAAAACTAAAAGCATACTAGGGCCTTGACTGAGATCTCGAGTCCTCATCTTCTCAGATTTATGTTCATACGATTTTAGGGCCTTGCTGCATTTCTTCCATCGACTGTACACTTCGTGCAACCCTCGCTGAAATTTCGAGCCCTTCACTTCTCACGTTTCTGTCGATTTTCAAACGCGCAAATTTTGACCGAATCGTACAATCTCGCTATATTTCTTCCTCCGACTATACCTTTTCC
>NW_017100227.1:184339-186858 GCF_001263275.1 Habropoda laboriosa | reverse complement strand
AAGGTAACTAATATGTGCAGAGTCATGTAACAAGCAGTGACTGCAACTACGAAGGTTTCACCTGACATACAGTCCTTGCACAAGCTGTTCTAACAAAATGGCGTTTCGTATAGCAGAATATGCGAAAACGATGCAATTTTCATTTTTTTTTTGTTTTTTTTTTCACGAAGAGTGTACATACATCTTGAAGAGGTTATCGTTACTTTTCTGATAGAAAGCGTCCTTATACCAGATTACGAGGCGGAGAAGAAATTATTGAAAAGGACACAATGTTTGGTGGACTCGATTTCAATCGATGCAATCGATCGTGGAATCTCGTGAATCGTAGCCTCTGCAGAACTACGTTGAATACACTCTCGGTTGTCCAGGCGTATTCCTTGCTAGCAAAAGCGGATGCCAGTGGGCCGTCAGGCAAAAAAATCTCGCGTATTTGTTTAATTATCAACGGTACCGTATTAACTCGTTAATTGAGTGTCAGATGCCGCTTATTGTGCCCGTCTGACACGCTTTGTAGTCCTTATACCCCGTGTGGGAGTATACTCGGTCCTTTCTCCCCTTTTCTTACCACGAGAACGCCGCATATTTGTCGCACACGCGTTAATCGCATGCACGAATAATTAGAACAATGAGCGGCCGGTATTATTCGCGAACAAGGCCCCCTTTCAGCCTAGAAACACCCTCCTCCATTTTCTCCCGTGGCCAAATTGTGCGGGAGATTTCCTCCCGAAAGGAACGTCTCGTCGTCTCTCGCGCCCCGATCCTTCGCTTTTTTTTTCACATTCCTTTCTACAAAAGAAATAAAAAAAAAAACGAAAAAGCAAGTTCAGTTTCAGGGGTAACAGAGAGGGAGGGGGTGGGGAGTTTTGAATGCTTCGAGATCTCGAATTTCGCCGCGAGGGTGAGTAGTAGAAACTTGAGTTTGTTCTTTTCTATTTCACGACCAGGTCGTTTGGTATTTTTCAAACGAAAATATGATCCATAGTTCGGCGAAGAATTTCGTCCGAGCGTTAATAATCCGTTGTGTTCGTTTCGGGATTTTTTCAGGTTCCTTTAATTAATTAGTTCATTTATTTAGAGGGACGAAATGCAACGTACGATAATTAAGAAAATCTGAAGAATACGAAACTGCTTCGTGTTTGCAAAGCAGTATGATTTTGTATCCATTCGAGAGTAAGTCGCAACACATCAACTCTCAGAGAGTTGAGCGATGCTCCCGGACAGTCACTCTCAGACGCAACGTCGACTCGCGAGAGATACTCTCGAGAGCAACTCGCGATAGTTTCACTCTCGAAAGGACACCAGGCTTCGTGTTTGGCTCGATGTACACACAACGACCCTGGCTCGCGTTTCTTATACTCGCGAGAGATACTCTCGAGAGCAACTCGCGATAGTTTCACTCTCGAAAGGACACCAGGCTTCGTGTTTGGCTCGATGTACACACAACGACCCTAGCTCGCGTTTCTTACGTTCAGCGCTGAAAAAAAAACATCACGAGCCTCACGCAATGTTATTAGACATGTTGTCAAGACCGGGCCCAAGTCGCACATACGAGGGTGACTCTCCCCGAGGATTCTTCCTAGGCGAACGGCGTACAGAAATCGGGCACGACGATACGTCCTCAGTCAGTGTTTACGACGCTACCGAGCCAGTGCCTCGACGAACCACGCTTGTACCTCGCGATCGTAGTCTTGTAGAAATACAGTGCTCCCTCGAACAACGCGATTTCGAATCAATTTACGTAATTAGCATACTCGTTAGTGTGAACTAATTCCTCAAATTGCCGCTGCGTACGAGAAACAGTCACAACGAACAGCCGAACTTGGGAGAAAAATCAAACCACCAGTGTGTCCCTGCGAAGCTACACAGCTACAGCTTCACCGTATTTATATGCGTGAATAATGTAATTATTCAATATGTGTGTACGTACATATACGTAGACAATCGAATAATTGAGTTAATTGATAATAGAAGAGGACCTACGCATTACTAATTAGATTAATCTCAGTTTTATCGTATCCTAAGTTTATTTTTCTTGCAATAAGACGCGTTACAGCTACGGTTCCATAGCTACAAAAAACAACAACAAATCAGTTTCTTACTGTTTTTTCACCGAGATATATACACATTCTATCCTTTTCCGGGGAAACGTTGTTTTTCAACAGTCCTTCGAACACGGCACACTTGGTTTGTTATTATTTTAACTACAATATATGGGATTTGAAAATATTGAGGTGGTTTTGTAGTTATAACACGCAGTGTATATACGAATAAATGTATACACATGCATTGTTTATACTTCAGTTTTTCGTTAAGGCGAGAGATGGTTCCCAATTACGCGGACAGTCGACGTCCCTAACTTCCGCGTTGTTCGAGAAAGTACCTACTGTAATTCGAAGGAAAAAGTTTCCTCGAATTTTCATAGAAATGGAATTGAAAAGATATGTGTCGAGTAAAAATTGCATAAATAATTGCATCGTTGACAAAGCCAAAGTTAAAGCAATATCGTAGCACGGCGTTTG
>NW_017100227.1:181118-184248 GCF_001263275.1 Habropoda laboriosa | reverse complement strand
CGATAACGTTTAACACGAAGTATAGTCAATTTTTTTAAAACCCGGTCTATTGTACGTTAAACACATAACGGTGTTAGCATCGTAATATCGGAATCAGTGTGATGAATACCGCGGTTTAAAGCGGTGCACTGTGAACAAAATTCGTTTTACAATGTAATAGCCTACGATATTGTTCCTCTGGGAGAAAATATAGCGTATCATGATCCAGATACGTTGCCACACTTCGAAAAGTGATCGACACCGTGAATGTGTAATATTGTTAGAATTATTATTCACTTTTTTTTTATTGCAGATTTTTTTTTATTGCGCTAAAAATTGCGACTTGCAAACACTGAGGCTTGGTTCCTTTGCAATCATACAATAATAAATGATTTTAGCTGTTTAGAATATATCTATAATAGAAGAATTTTTGCAGAAATGAAATTGGCCATTCTTCACGAGAAGAAATAAAAGATTTACAATAAATTCTATTAAGATAAAAACTACACGAGAGTTACACTCCTCATAAAACAACCACCCCAATTTTGATTAATCGATTAAACAGTAATACTTCTGCTAAAAATCGTCCAAACACCGACAAAGCACGAACAGTCTTAGAAAAACGATTACTTAAATTCTAATCCCTTTCTCTGCGCCACATTTTAGAACCTAACGCGCGTGACTAAACAGTTTCTTCTTTAAAGTTTCTTTCGTCAAATCAAAAGAAAAGTGCGCAAAAGATAAAATTAAGCATTAAGTCAAAGTGAAAATGCAGGAAAAATTTTCGGAAGGGCCTACACGCACCGTCAGCAACGAAAGGGTTAAATAACGTAAAAAGCCGCGCAAATACGAAGCATCGATCGCAGATATGTGACGGGAGAAGAGAGTAGGTATACGCAGAGAGCGAAGAAAAAAATGGAAAAACCGAAGAAAGCAAAGGAAAGAAATCACCGTGAACGAAACGAAATCCCTCGATGAAAAGAGAGTCTCTCGGTAATCACCCTTCGGTCCCCACCCCGGAGGCAATCTTCTCATTATAAGTCAGGCCTTAATCTTCATTTGATTTTCATTTCGTATCGAGCTTGTTTGTCGCTTCGAGCCCAAAGGGTACTTAGAAAGAGGGTTGGTTCGAATCGTGGAAGAGGGCAACAGGAGGGGTGGAGGCGGTGGAGGAGGAGGAGGATGGTTTGAAGGCGAGCATATTGGCGCCGGCTCGCAATAGTGAATTCAATTTAACGGGTAAAGCTGGGACGCGAAACGGGGCCCGCACTCGATATTTATTATATGCCGTTGCATTAATTACCGCGGTCGCATTCTTCGAGTCGTCTCTCCGGGTTGCTGGGGGGCCTCCTTTATCTTGGCTTGATAATAGTGATAACGAACCTAATTATTGGATCTCGCAAATCATTAGCGGCACGGACTTAATAAATTAGGCGCGCAAGCTACCGTTCGCGGTGGCTGGCCGGCTGTGCTCGAGGAAACGAGGATTTAATTAATTCCGATGCGTTATGCCGATCTTCAGCGCCAGAAAGGTGGACGGGAGGGGAGGGGTTGGGTAGAGATTCTTCGGGGGAGAGTTTTTGTTGCACTTTCGAGGGACATTCGCTCGTTCAGTTGGTTCGTCGAAAGATTCCAGTGAATAGGTGGAGGGTTTTCTCGGAGGTTTCTCCTCTTTCCCATGGACTTTCCGATTATCGCGATAACTCGCTGCTTGAGGACCAAGCTTGTTCAATGATATCCGCGATGAAGATTGAGGTTCGTTTGGGGTTTCTTTTGTTTGAGGGAGAAGATACTGTGGGAACTCGATTAGGCTGTAGAATGAAACTGTAGTTTATGTAAATTACACTACTGTGTGCGTGTTATTGGTGATCCAAAAATGGAACACTTATAAAGGAAAAATGAAAAATTTTAGATTCGAACCATATTCCTATGAAATTTTTATCGTATTCCTAGACTAATCACTGGACAGCGGATTTTTATGTAAATTCATATTTTTATGAATATAATTAAAAAAAAATAGAAGCTAGATAGACAATTGTTTTATTTACTAAATGTTATGTCGAGTATTGTATTTTAGTATTTTTCTGCTTGCAAAATTTTCCATAAATGCATAAAAATCCGCAGTCTACTGATCACTATTGCTCGAAACATCCGCGAAAATTCAAGTTTCCTCTTCATTTTCAAAAAGACACTCTATTTGCAACGAAACCGAGTCCAAAGGAAGCATCAAAGAGAGCAAATTCTCCGAAATAAAACCTTCCATCTTTCAAATTTGACGACGAGAAAGATCGTCGTGAAGTCTGTGTGGCTGTGTCCACCGAATATTTCACGCGAGTAAAATCACGGTATTCTCTAGCACTCGAGTTTCACTCAGCGGAAACTTTGTCACACGCGGGCAGGTTTTTCCTCTCCTTGGGGGGATTTTTCACAAAATACAGGACCGTGAGGAAAATTAGACGGGTGGACTTTAAAATAATTAAAACGTGCACGCGCAAAGACAAAAGGCGGGTTACCTACCCATCATCAGCTAGCCGGGGACGATGTAAGGGTGGCTCGCGGCGGTAAGGAGGATGGGTGGTCTGATAGGCGAACGAAGAAAAACATAGACTTGATCAAAGTGAAATACGCATTGCCAGCCATGTGGGTAATTATCCTGGACCTTTGCATTAACCCCTTTCCCGGCGGCCTTTCTACTTGGATCTCCCCTCACGGCCCGCCGTAAATCCTCCGAAAATCCTCCCTTTCTCCCGTCTCGAATTCGCTTCGTCTCCGCATGCGTGCCTCGCTCTCCCTCTCTCTCCTCTATCGGTACAACCGAAAAGAACCAAGTCTGGTTCGAGGGTAGCGGAGAAGTGTGTACAGGGATGGGTGAGACGGACGCCGCTGGACGGAGAGTGATTTAATTAATTTGATTGAGAATGTTAATGCCCGGCTCGCAAAATAATATCTAAATGAATTAATACTCGCGGTGAAAGGAGAGCGACGTGCATGCGGACCGGTGCCACTGGGTGGCTGAGAGATGAGCGAGAAAACGACGGCCGAACGGACGGAGAAAGTGGGAGAAAGGGAGAGAGTCCTAATTAGCTAAGTAAAGCTGCCGCATTATCGCTTATTTTCACCCCCCGCCCACCCTTGCTCGCGATACCAACCG
>NW_017100227.1:157846-181055 GCF_001263275.1 Habropoda laboriosa | reverse complement strand
TACCAACCGACGATCCAACTCTCTCCCCCCCCCTCTGTTAGAACTTTTTCTCGATTCGTGTTCAACTCTTGGATTGAATGGTCGTGTAAACTCTCTTTTTCCTTTGTTTCCCTTTTGGCCTGTATGTTGTGTTGTTGGATAGGGATTTTACGTACTCCGTGGCCAGTATGTCTCTATTTCCTGATTGAAAGGGTCAAAGATCTGGCGATAGCTTTGCTACGGTCCTCTTGAAAGCTTCTAGTTGGTGACTTTTTTGCACGATTGTGTTTTCGCTGGTGAGCCTCGCGGGTGAAATTTCCACACCGGCACTCTCGGGAAGATCTTGGAAAATTGATTACAGGATAACGAATCGGAAATGTCGCAGACCTAATTGGCTGTTTTAACTTGCGTTGTTCGATACGTGACGTGGAGAAACTGGAGCAACGTGTTACAGAGACAAAATCGTTCGAACGTCGTTGAAAAAAATTCGAAAGAAGAAAACGAGTCGAAAATGTCATATGGACGTTAGTGTATAAACGCTGGATTCAAAATTTATAGTAAAATGTACAGGGTGCGCTGACTGATAGCATTGTTTTCTCTAATTTGCAACACTAATTGGCAAGAAACGCGAATATTCTTACCTCGCCGCAAGACTGTACTAATTGTCCTCTAATTCTTTTAATAAAACATCGTCAGCCATAGAGAATACACAGGCAAAGATAGCAGAAAACTCCTGTATTTCTTTGGTTCCGAATGTTCGCGTGAAAGTTTGACTGGCTAACGCGCCTTGACGAAAGCAAAGATAATTGAAGTTCCACGTAACGAGCCATGCGACTTGCATGGCGTTTAAAGAAGCAAACAAGCCTGATCGATGGCGGCGCTATCGCGAGTGCCCGAGCAACGATCGGCATAACAGCCGCGTATCGAGCGAAACTCCTGAGACTCGAATTTTCTTGTCAAAAGAAACGGGCGGGCGACGAAGAAACGGGTTGGTCGGGCAAGAGGAGAGAGGGCTGGGTGGGTGGGAGGTTGGAAAATCGCTTCTGCTGGCGGGATTTCAAAGGCGCGGAGGAGGGCTGAAGAATCAAAGGGTTGCTGAGCTGCGGGAGTCGACCGCCCGTACCTCGTGCTCGGTTAATTATCTTTATCAATCATTAGAAATCCATTCCTCAAAAGACCTCCGGACGATTTTATCGTTTAACCTGTTCAGTCGCCTTGCAGTCGCAGCGGATTGTGCGCGATGGGGTGACTTGCCGTAGGGATAAACGTGTTTGATGTCGTCCTGCTGCTCGAGATTTCAGGTAAAAGAAACAAATAACCCCTTTTCAGCATAAGTTTCATCGAGCTAGCCGACGCGTGTAACCACGTCAACGAGGAGAGCGTGTAATTTCGTTCGACTGATCTGTGATAGCCTGCTAAATCGTTTCGATTCGATTCCGATCGGTCCGCTTTCGATCCCACTTTCAGAGTGTCGTTTGAGAATATGTTTCAGAACGTTTCAGCGAATGGGGTCTCTTTTCACCGTTTTTCATGGTAGACATTGCACAATGTGTAGATCATCTCCATTGCACAGAAGAATTGGAATTCAAGCATAGATTGATGAGTTAGACGTAGAGATGCGATCTACGTGTTTCGTATGGTCTCGGTTCCATTCGATCTGTGTGATACTAACTGTAACACTTTTCACTTCAATCGTAATGTGAAATTGAGAAGTAAAAAGAGATGCGGTGTAGAAGGCATTGACAAAACTTAGTGATTTTCAGAGAATTGGAATTTAAGCATAGACAAATGAGTTGAGTATAGAGATACTTGTTTCGTTTAGATCCGTGTAACACTAATTACTTTTCACGGTGCTAATATCAAACTTTCTTAACCCTTTGCGCTATAAATGCATTTGTCACTTATTTTCTATCTACTCTACCTTCACTTTTTCCCATATCAGATACGAAAGAATAGCTTTATAACAACTTCCACGAGAATTCATACAGAAAATAGAAAAAGACACACCGAATAAATTAATGTCGTCACTTAAAAGGATTACAACTTCCACTTCCCTCGATATATCACAAGAATCAGAAGATCCTTTTCCCATCTATCAGAGCTACCTTTCAGATGATCCGTCAGATGTAAGCTTTCAAGCACAGGATCGATGGAACAACTTTTGAACATGAAAGTACACTTGATCACAAGTCGAAGGTGACATCGGGGGTCGCAATGTCGCGGGGAGGGAGTAATTGGGGTGGCGGAATGCGTGGCAACGAGTCTCTCGATCTATGAGTGAGAGGGATGAGAGCCTCCAAGTGTATCGATTTTATCCGTGTTTTCAAGTATTGCACAGTCATTGGTAGGAGCCTAGGCACGTACGAGTGTTGGCTTTTGCATATTGGTCGTCGTAAAAGCCGGCAAGAAGAAGGGTTAAGGGTGGGAAGTGAAGTTCGCCTCTGGGTTCTTTGTTTCGTGGAAAAAGAGGTGGCAGCGGGGTGGGAAGGGAGAGCAACAAACGGGAAAGGGTACCGAGAAACGCTCGTATTCTCATCGAGTAATCAGCCTGTCTCCTGAGAGGCCTTTTTGAAGTTTCCCGCGCCTACAGATCGCGACGCGACGCCGCTCGTCGTTCGGCTACGTGACTGTGTCGAGTTAAAATTCTTTCGGTAAAAGGCGCGCCGTCCTTCGAGGATTGCTGTCGCAGCGATCAACTCTCAGCCAATTCGCAGCACGAAATTTCTGTGGGAATGGAGCCGCGGCACGCGTTCTCGCTGCGTCTTTGCACGAACCTTTGATGTAATTGTAACAACGCGATTATTCCTCTTTTTCTCTCTCTCTCTCTCGATTACAATGGCATTGTATGTTTAAAAATATTTTCGTAATTACGAATCATTTTTTGAGGCGAAGTAGTATTTGGTTCGCGGATTTACCAAGGGAGAGACGACTTTTCGTGGAAAATGTAGAATGAAATTTTCGATTTTGAAAATTCTATTTTTATTCTATTACCTTATCAGAGAATAGAATTATAATATTTTTCGGGAAAATAATTAAAGTAATTGATACATAAGATTGAATTTAGAATTGTAGTATATGAAATGCAGATGATTAAATAGATATGATATCTAGGAACAAATATAATTAGTGATAAGCATAAAATTATCACACTTTTATTTAAAATTATTTGCAACAAATAGTTTAACAATGGTTCGATGAATTTTGCAATGTTTTCAATTATTTCGAGACACTTTTCAACATCGTCCAAACATCATTTTGTTCGAGAATGAAGGTTTGCGTTAAAAATATTTCATTCCACATTTTAGACTTCACTTTTGCACGAAGAATCGTATCCAGCATGTACGGTTTCTAGATTTAGCAGAAAATTTGTACATTATGAATCATGCTTAGATCTCGGTTTTGTAACACTTAGTAACGATTATGAGAAAAATGAACGGAATTCCTTAACGTACCGTAAAATTCCGATTGTATTAATATTTCATTGATTCTTTTAAAGTTATCACTATTCCCAGTTACCTCAGCTTGTTTCGCTTTGATTCAATATAAAATTCATGTTCTTTGCTTCAGGAACATGGTATAAATGTTTTATTGATGAAGTGGAATTTACTGTAATCTTAGTCAAATGCTTTGTGCATTGTGTAAAGATATTGGTGTAACGATGATAATAAATTCGCAAAAGGTAGTGTTATTGAATAAAACGTAAGAGAAAAAGTTAAGAATAATCGCTACCTCTCACTTTATCACGCAGAAAAATTATTTTAGCTTTACAATTCTCCACTACACGAGATCTATATTAACACAATAATAATTTTATCTTAATCAGAGTGATTCTCAAAAATTTCATTACATTTCTATCATTTTGAAATTGTAAAAATTTGAAAATTAAATAATTTTGTAATCCAAAGATTCGAGATTTTGAAATTAAACAATTACTTAGAATTTTGAGAATTTGAATAATTTTAGAATCGAGCAATCAAGTAATTTACAAAATTTGCAATAGCCGAATAATTCGAGAAACGGTTTATTTTCTGGTCCATTTGAATCGTTGAAAACTCGAGAGAGAATATCCGCGCGGCTTTCATAATATCAGAAGTCGCGATCGCGATAGTGTTTCCTTATCGAAACGGTCATAAATCGGATTCCGACGCGTTTCAAGCGAAGAAAGAGGTGCCACAATCCTCGACACGATTCGCGGCCGTCGTTATCACGACGAAACAATAAATCTGTTAGCCTACGGATCATTGCAGGCCTCATGGTTCGGCGAAAAGCGAAAATTTACTGGCGCCCCACGTCGAACCTTACCGTCATCCGTTTGAACTTGGAAGCAGCCTACTCTGTACGCTTCGGAATTTTACCTTGAGATTTATGGTTAAATATCTACGCTTTTCTTTGTTCAGGCATTAACAAGAGTTCAACGTTTCGCGATCGTATCAATCCATCTTTCATTCTTCCTGTAGGAATTTTTTTTCTTCTCCTACAGTCGCTACCAGACTTTACATTTTCAAAGGTTAGGTTAGCTGATTTTCCTGCTTCGAGATGACTTTACTTCGTGCATGGAAATATGTGTGAATTATTTAAAAATAAAAAAATTTGTAGTGATAATAGTAGTGATAAATGTGACTCCTCGTTGAAATCTCTGCTGTGAATACTGAAAGGTATTAATTGTGCAATATCAACAGAGCCAGCAAGTTGTAATATCTCACTTGTTACTGCTTTGTCATCATCTTAAATCTTGCAGGATTTTTACTATAAACTAATTTTACTGCATTTTTATCATTTTCAATATGAAGTGAACATTTCGCGTTTGAGTAAATTCTCCAGATAACCACTATTCGTCCGTTGAAACCTGATACACCCTGTACGTATAATTCTCGAGTAATTGTTAACACGAAAATATCAGTTTCTCCTATTAAGTTTTAAAGAACAAATTTAGTAAACTCTCGAAGTAAACACCTGAAGAAAAGAGCATAAAATCTCGAAGTAAAAACCCGAGACACCCTGTATAACATAACGTATGTCATCCTTGATTGAACTGTCTGAAAGTAACCGATCGCTTGATCAATGTACTCGCGACTCGATATAACAATGCGCATATCATTAACGCAGAACGTCAACCTATCCTCGAAGCATCGGGAATCCCCTTTCGCGATTGCAACCTTAATCTTCACGGTTGGCTTCAATGCGAAGAAATTAAGGGAATTGAATTAACCGCGACGGGAGAATTTTCATTATCGGGAAAATTGGCAATTTTCCACTGTTAAGCGCGTAACGCCCGGTTCTTGTGCAGCCCCCTGGGTAGGCTAAAGGGGTGGCGGGGTTAGAAAGAGAGAGAGATAAAGGAGGAGGGGTGGGGTGCAGTGTGGAAACTCGCTTCCGATGTCTCGGTTAATTAGTATTGCTCGTACGAGCGAATTTCACCGTTGATCCCCGATGGGTGAGTCGCGTTTATTCGATTACTTAATTTTTAACTGCCCTCCGCTGCACAAGGAAGAACAAAGTGGCCCGGCGCGTTCTATGGTCAGGCGTACAGGTGAAAGGGTAATTGAGAAGGAAGGGGGGCGAAGGTAGGGCGATGCTTGGGTAAAATGGTGTTTGAACGGATTTAAGAATTTTTTTTTGGTCTCGTCGATATCATCGATGAACGGTATTACTTTGGCGATGAAAAATATTGCTCGAGGATTTTTGTTTCACTGAGAGCTAGTGGCAAAATGGAAATCTTCTGAGAGCAATGTTATTTTGATGGCGAGGAATATCGATTGAGAATTTTGGTTTCGTTCAAATCTAATGATAAGATGAAAATTGGCGAGGAACAGTATTACTGCGACGATGAAAAGTACTACTCGAGGATTTTGGTTTCTCTGAGAGCTAATGGTAAGATGAAAGTCTTCCAAGAACAATATTACTTTGACGATGAGGGATGTTGATTAAGAATTTCGGTTTCGTTCGAATTTAGTAGCGAAATGAAAAATAATTCTAAGAAATTATTTTTACCGAGTACTTTCGTTTGTTGCTGTTCGAAATCGTCGAAGAATAAAATTGCTCAATTCCGAGTAGAAGCTAATGATTATCATCTAAGAAATTATTGTACCGAGTCAGTTTCATTTGTCACCGTTCAGTCTTCCTTTGCTTGTATAAAAATACAAGTTTCTTCTTTTATAGACGTGATTTGTTACATTTCGCTGCTACAATGGCTTCAATGGTAAACTCTTGTCGCCTGCATATTGCTTACAATTAGTCACCGCTGTAATTAGCGATAATTGCGTCGATGCGCATTCTATCACGTGATTAATAGGACAAGCGGAAAGATGTTAATTCTACGTGAGAAGATGAACGGAAAATAAAGAGTAAAATTTGTTCGTACAAGCCTCTGTTTTCGAGAAATTCGACTTTGAATCGATTTGTCGATTATTTGGTTGTGTTTCGTTTGTACCACCCTGTATATATAACGCGGTAAGTCGTTCCAAGAAGCGTAACCTTTCGATAAATTTCCGTTGTTACACGTAGCGTTGTCCAATGAAGATCAACTGCGGGAAAAAAAGCCGCGGAAACTAATATTCGTCGCGAGTATCGTAGACAGGAATCCGACGATTACCGATGATGACTTATCTTTCTGTGTAATACTCTCCGCCTCGCCTCACGTTTATTCCACCGAGATTTCCAAGAATTTACATTCTGCGATTAAACTTGAATTATAGTTTCTCGAATTTTTTCCCTCGCTTCTTTTAATCTTATCAGCTCGATCTTCGGTGATTCTAACTTTCAGAAATCCCGATCTAATTTTCCGATCTTCTTCAGTTCTTGGTCTGTTGGTCTCTGGGATTTTATGAATTTGAAATTGCTCGGTTTAAAAAAATTTTCAACATTCTTCTGGATTTTCGTTTGCAATTTCCCAGATTCACATATTGCACACACACGAAGCAACATTGCACATTTGCAAACATATGAATCTTCAAATTTCTGGACTTTAGAAATTTCACAGAATACTTCTTCACGCTATTCGGCCTTTGAAATTCCCCAGTTGCACACTGCTCTATTACACACGCGCGAATATTTTCAAAATAAGCATCGAGTGCTGTCTCTAACTCAACAACGTGTCAAACATAAGAGTCTTCAAATGGCTCGACTTCAAAAATCTCAAAAATTTCAACATTGTTTGCTGCTCTTGTTTGCAATTTCCCAGTGGCACGCTACTCTATTACCCACATACGAATATTTGCAAAACAGCCATAGATTGCTCTAGTCTGAAACTGAAGAACGTGTCAGACACGTGAATTTTCAAATTTCTCGACTTTAGAAATTTCAGAAATTCAACATTCTTTAGTTCTCTTATTTACAATTTCCCCTTTTTCACACTACTCTATTACACGCGTGCGCGCGAATATTTCCAAAACAACCATAGATTGCTCTAGTCTGAAACTGAAGAACGTGTCAAACATAGCTGCATATTGAGTACATCGATAGGGGGATGGTATGACGAGGCGTCGTTCGTGTATACACGCACACGAGCCCAACAACTTCTGATTAGAGGTAGAATTAATGATTCGAAAATCAATACAGGCTCGTCCTCCCGTGAGTATTAAGACACGGACGGGGCTGACGGTATCCAACGACGTTGGAAACGCGGAAGAAGAGAAACTGGGTGGGGGTTGATGGTGGTGGTATATCTGTCTGGGAGCGAGGGTGCTCCTCGTTTCAGGATCTACTATTTTGTCACCAAACCCTTCCTCGGCCTTTGATAACTAATTAGTGTTTTACCTTCCCGCGCGCGCGGTCCCTTGCGGCCCTCTTTTATCGTCCCAATCAGGGGACGGCTTGGAAGGAGCCCCTTTTCATACGAAGGCGCATCGACGTTTCACCGAGCCCTCGAAAAGATGGGAATCAAAGGATTTCCAAAGCGAAGCGTCAAAAGTGCGGGGCAAGAAGGAGCCTCTGGCAGGAGTTTGTTAAGCGGACAAACGAAAACTGCCGAGCCACGGGACGCGCCGAGGCTCTAAGCAGATCAACGGTGATCCTCGCGAGAATGTGATTAAACGGTTTCCTTCTGTTCTTCCTTCATTTATATCGCAGTTTTTACAATTTTATAGGCTGTTTAGGGATCCAATACCATCAAAATTAGTTTTTCTAGAATTTTTCAAAGGGATTTTCAATACAGAACTATCGTCATTATTTTTTCCAGAATAATTACCTTCTTTTTCAATACTATTTCAGGATCCAGAACTATCATTATTATTTTCTCTAGAATTTAGATAACGTAGTTTTGACAGCGATCTGTGAAAAGTGTGGATTTCTAATTTTTCAGTTTGACAAATTTGAAAAGAGTCTTTCCAACTTTTCTGGTTTCTCAATTTAACACTTCAACACCTTGTCGTTCATATTTGGATGCTGTTCAAATGTCCTCAAAATTATCATAAATCACAGATTCCTAAGTGTTCTATTCTCCAAAACGAATTCATTTCATTATTCATTTCATTCGTCTCTTCATTACTATAACTTAAAAACAAAGCCTCGTATCGACAAATATTTTACTTACTCTCCCACGAATGATCTTACCCCTAATGTCTCAAGAATCACACACCCTCTGTACTCGGAATTCTATTAAACTAGGTTAGATCAGTATTAAGACCCGAAGTATTACACGTATTAAATCTCACGCAGTGTCTAACAAAACCTTGATTACAACGGTACACGAAAGAAGCCTCGAAACTGGAGACAAACGTGGACAATTAAATCCTACGTTGGTCGACGAAACGAAGAAAAAAAAAAGAAAAACACGAGAGAGAGAGAGAGAGCGAGAGGGGAAAAAAGGAAAGGGGTGGCGGTGTTCTCCTCGAAGTAGCTCGAGAGGGGTGTGTGAGTCGTGAGTGGTCCAGGGAAAAGGGGGTTGACGCGGTTGCACGCACAGGAACTGGCCGGGCCAGGCCAGGCGCCATAAATATCGCTTGCGTTCTTATATTTTCATCACGGCCATCATTAAAATTTATGTTATGATCAGAAGTGCGCGTATATATCAGAGGACGCGTTCCGGCGTTGCGGCACAGCTAACGGCGCGCCGTGAGGGTGGGTTACGCGGTAATATTGTAATCTATGTGTGGAAGAACGCGGGAAGAGAAACAGAGGAGAGATGAAAAAGTGGCTTGAATGGCAGCCACACCGTTGTAAGGGGGTAGTTTTCAGTCGGGGGTGGAAGAAGGGTGCCGAACGGAAACAATGACGTCTATACGAAATCCCTGTTTCTACCCTTTCCCTCACGAGGCCTGCCATTAGACTCCCGTGGCGGCCCTATAAAAATATAGCCCGTATTGTACTCGCTCAGGTACCGATAGCCTCGCAGCCACTAAAAGTCACTGTTGTCTTCGTCGCCGCGTGTATAGCCGGTGGAAGAAATATAGCGGGGTCGTAAGTTCGCTCTTTCGATGGATGGTAGTGTTAGTCTAACGTTGGATCAAATGGAACTCGATGAAAATGTATGTGAAGTTCGTATACATTCTGAAAGATGATTTTTCAAAGTCTGTTCGTTACAATTACTAGAGTTTGCTTGGAGTTGTGCTATTTTTGAGGATAGAAGAAAGTAGAGTCGATGGAAGAAATGTAGCTAAGTTGAAAGTTTTCTGAGGCATCAAAATTTATCGACAGGCGAACCTGAGAACATAAGTATTCGAAATTTCAGTCGAGGCTGCATGAACTGTGCCTTAGCTTTGATTCTGTAAAAATGTATAAGACCTTGTACGACCTAGCAATATTTCTTCCATCGACTATACATACCACGTTGCGTCGACAGTCTGCTAGAACTAACAGAAGAAAATTTTACAGCGAAGATTTTACACACAAAGTGACTATCGAAACGAACTGTCTAATAACTAAGTCCGGAGTAAAAAGCTTAACGAAAAGCATTGAAGCAATGAGTACAAACTGACCACCTAAAACTCGACGAGGGGCATAATTCAAGAATAACGAAATTTCGAGTGGTTAATGAGGAACGAAAAAAGGAGAGGGATACGATGAAAATGTTGTGGTAGAAAGAGAGAGAGAGAGAGAGAGAGAGGGGGGGGGATAGAAATGGCGAGACGTGTGCAGTCGAACGACGATCAGTCGGCTCAGATCACAAAGATGATTCACTTTTGGCGTACGGCCATTGTCGTCCGTTGGACCGAGCAGAATCGAAATGGCAAACGGTAACTCGATTGGGCCGGCCTGTACACGGATTGCGAATTATTTCTCGTGTGGTGGCGCGCTCATTTCGCGGCCAAACAATCGTGATCGATTCATGCAAATTTCAACAATCGGCCAGCCCACCACCGACAGTCCCTTTCGTCGATTCTACCGTATCAAGACCTCTATTGTCCGCAGTGAAATTCGTTTGTGCGCGCGCGGTTGCGATCCCCAGGAGCTTTCGTGGAAAAACAAGGGAAAATCAGTTCTATCATTTTTCCTTCTTTTCTTTTTTTCCTTTTGTTTTTTCTTGCAATTGCCGCCCATTGATTAATTATGCCCTTTGTGAATTATGTATGGTTGGTTGGAATGCAAAAGAAAGTGACGATCCTCGAGTAATATAAATCTAGCGAAAAATAGAAATCGACTGTTTTTTTTTTTTTTTTGAACGCTTACTTTTTTTCTTGTCGGATCTATTTATTTGTATAGGATTGAAATTACGTTCAGTCGATGTTGTTAAACATGTTTGGAATACACCGAGGAATAATAGAAATTATTTTAGTAAACTAATCGTTTGGACGTCCGTTGATATTGAACGATGAATTGAATAGAAAGTATCGGATTGCTTATTTGTATATTTAATATTTGCCTGTTTGTATTTACTCATTGACTTCATTGTGGCGTTTACCTGAAATCTGGTGGTGCAACCGGAACTAAAAGAAATAATATAAGTATGGCTAGAAGGAGAGCAGAAAGTATCCAGAAACGAATCAATTTGTGCGAGTAACTAAGAGAGAATTCGTACATATGTATAACGAGGAAGAATTTAATTACGGCGTATAGATAGTAAAAGGGATAACGATAAACAGATGCTCACACACAGCGAAATATCATTGATTTCTGTAAGATTTCTCAAGATTGAAAATTGATTATTAAGTTCTTTTTTCTGCTTTTCTCTCTTTTAAGAAAAAAGTAAAATCAGAAAAAGAGTGCAATATAAATATTACGCAATACTATAGTTAACGACACGAATTTCACGGAATTAATTGAAAATTGAATAAGCAAATGATGGCATCTCATTTCGATTGCGTGAAGTGAAATTTGTTTAAAATTCGAGCATTTATAAAAAGAACTGTTTTTTGTAGCTTCAACGCCAAAAAAAGAAAAATAACTTTCCTAACCAAGCTTATATATAGTCTCATATTTTTTCTGAAAACGTCCTATTGGAAAAGGAAGCAAACGCCAACGCTTGTTAAGAATGCCGGTTGAAAGAAATAACCAATTTCTCTCTTTCCGCAGCAGATGATCACCGATTTTTTCCTTCCAGCCATCGTGATTTATTAGTGGATCGCGCGTGAGAAGATCTCTGGTGCTGACTCGCATGTGTGCCTGGAATTCGCTGAGGGAATGATTGCTGCATAGAGAAAAAGAGATTAAAAATAAGTGAGGAAGCGGTTTCGAGTATCTGGCGTTCCTCTGTTACAGAATTAACAACCCATTTTCTTCATACTTCGTACTATCGAACTTACTCGTATTCGCCATTGATCGAAACTACAATTTCAAATCCCTACAAATTTCCCTCTTCCCTTCGAGTTTAATACACTCGGTAACCTAACCTAGAATATTTTCTTATTCTTCACACTTGATACTATTAAAATCACTCTAATATTCACTTCTGTTATAATACTCATCAACAATCAGGTCTAATTTCAAATTTCAACAAATTTCCCTGCTCCCTTCAAATTTAAAAATTTCGGTAACCTAACCTAACCGACTCGCTTATTTTTCAAACTTTTTAGTATCGAACTTACTGTAACATTTACGTGTACTATAATACCCAGCATCAATCAGGTGCAATTTCAAATCTCGACAAATTTCCCCTCTTCCCTTCAAGTTTAAAACATTCGGTAACCTAACCTAACCGATTTGCTAATTCTTCATACTTCACAGTATGAAACTTACTCCAACATCCACTTCTATTCTAATGCCGATCATCAATCGGGTGCAATTTCAAATCTCAACAAATTCCCCTGTCCCCTTGAAGTTTCAAACCCAACCTAACCACCTGAAACAACTGAAAACCCTCTTGATCGTTCCTCCTAAGCCAAAACATGAAGCATCTTCGTTCAGGGAGCATGATTACGCGCTGCAGGCGTATCGCGAGTCGACGAAGGACTTGAAAGAGTGGCCGTGTCTAATGATGTTTAAGAAGGGGCTTTAATTTTTCATTAGGACAACGGGGAAACATCAAAGGGGTTCGTTCGTTTTTTAACCGATGCCTCGAGGCTAGTTGCCCAGGAACTGATGGCCCCCGCCATTGGCATTGTCGTCATCGTCGTCGTCTTTCGTCATCGTTCTCGTCGTCGTCGTCGTTTTCGTCCTCGACGCTTGTTTCACCCAGCCTTCTATCCATGAACCCTTCATCCGTCACCCCTCTCTTTCTCTTACAAGCACGATGTATTGACATTTCTTAAATATTGCCATACGAACGCGTTCTTATTGGAAGACGTCGCCCTCCTCCTCCTCCTCCTCTTTGTCACCCCTCTTCTCTGTTTCACTCTCTATGGACGCTGTTCGAGGCTGATCCCACACGTGGGAACCTGTGCCACATGGAGTGCTCGTCCTCGGCACACATGCTTCGGAGAAAAGCAAACGGAGGCGACGGTCGATGACCCTCCGAAAAGTATCTCGTTCGAGAAGAGGAGCACGTTTATTGTCCTACGATTAATGGACCTCCCAGACCGACGGCTACAGGCTTCTCGCGGTTTTCTTTGAGACCAGTTCTTTCCATTGGATTTGGAATTATCGAAGTGTATCTCTCTTGCATTCGCCGTTCGATTATTCTTCGAGGCATGTTTCGAACGGAGATTTGCTATTGAAAAGAATTACATAGAGGTTGTGGTAGATTTGGAAGAACGATAGAAAATCTGTAGGAATAGAGAAGAAAGAGAGAAGACGTTGGCTGTGGTTAAGAGGGTAACACCACCCTGAGGTCTCTAACGATAGGTGAAAGTTTGGGAACCTTTTTCATAGGTAACTAGTAAGTGAAAAGTTTCAATTGTTTCGGAGGATATAAATGTAACTTTCACTTTTCTTCTCGAATTTTTTCGAAGTAGAAATCTTACAAAATGGACGAGTTATTCGCTAATTGCGAAACCTCTTCTGTTGGGCAAAGATTGGAACGTCTGAAATAAAAAATTCTTTTCGATTTGTAAATAAAAATGTGTTATCCTGGATTTAGATTTTGAAAAGCGACGAAAAGTAACGCGAAAGTGTACGGACACAATTTGTAAGAGCCAAGGCGATTTAACGGCTTTAGAAAGAACAGTTATTCCTCAAGTATGTTTGGAAAATTTGAACAGAGATTGTAAATTGCGAACAATCGCTGCGAACTTAATACCAGAAAATCCACTCGATCGAACGTTTGGAGATGATGGTAAAGTGAAATATCAGTGAATTATCAAGGTTCGGATACAAAACGAGAGAATCCTCGGTAATGAAATATTCATAGATACGAAAATAATGGCCGTGGCGAGACAATACATATCGAAGAAATCTCAGGGAGGCCGAGGACGACGCCACATGCGCAACCACTTCACGGACTACTAATTCAGGCTGCGCCAATCAGCGCGCCATTTAATCAGATCGAAACAAAGAGCACTCTCATCTATTTCACTTTGCCTCGCGTTGCGTTTCTGCAGCACACAAAAGTGTCCCGAACAAAGCACGAATTAGCATCGATGGTATTCTCTGCTCCCGTCGAAAAAAACTGAAAGCTCACTGGAGAAGGGTTTGGGGGAGGGACTAAAGAGAGAGAGAAAGAAAAATAGAAAGAGAGAAAGATCGTAAGAGGGGTCGAGCTCGATATTCTCTTCCGCGACTCGTGTGTATGCTTCGAGTGTTTCCCGCCGCATATTGCACGTACTACCTAGCGAGACTTAGAACCGGTCGATATCTTAATAATAAATACAAGAGGGGTTCACCCTGATGGCTGGTTGGTGTGAGATTGAAGAAGGGGGCTGTTGGGTGGTGATTGGGGGGAGGTGGTGGAACGGCGCCACGGTGTATCGGTGCGGTAAAGAGAGCCTGCGCTAGATAGGGTAGCTCGACTGAAGGAACAGCACCGCGAGAGAGGGGGTGAGAGAGCTCAAAAGAACGAAGAAAGAGGCGCAGCGAAGGCGGTGGTGGAGGAAGGGGCGGGAGAAGGGGGGCGAGAGGGTGGAGATCATTCGCACCTCGAGGTGTAATGAGAAAATTTGAAATATCACGGCCGTCTCCTGTGCCTCCCTCTACCCCCAAAAAAATATAACACCGCCGGTAGTCATAAACGGCTGATCCAAACCCCCCACCCTCCCCCCACTCCGTTACCCCGCGGGAGATTATGAAGACGGCTGCGGCGTGGTAAAGTATTCCTCCCTTTCTTGCCACTTCGCACGACGGTGTTCACACGCGGGCAACCGCGATCCTCACACCTATACACACGAACCCCGGTGCTATTACATACGATCGATCTTCCGTTATCGATTCGATGGAAATGCTTCATTGGTCGAAAGTTTTCTTTAGTTGCACTGTAAAAATACCCCGTTTCGACGGGGTTACCGGGATACGACGGACTTCTTTTTTTTTTCCAAGCGATGTTTCTCGCGGGTCATCGATTATTCGGTTCTGTACGTGAATTTTTGAAACGACGTATAGTCATCGAGCGTTACGGCATGTCAAATGTCGCGATTAGTAAAGATCACGCGAATCTGGCAAACGAAACGAAAGGCGCGGTAGAACAGGCCGTAAAAATAAACGATGCATTTCATGCTAATTAGATATTCGTTTTAGCGGCTTGTATAAATTAGAAAATATATATAGGGGCGAATAGCGTGGCATATGGTCGTTAAAATTCATTTCGACGAGAACAGTATTGTACAGAAACGGTGGCGTATAACGTTTAAGAACGTAGAGCGCGTGTATCGCCGTGAAATTGCAAGTGAAAGCATATGTGTGAGGCGTTGACGATTATGAAAACAGGAAAGCAAATTCGAAAAATGTGCTTTGCATGTTTAACGTTATTATTGCTTCATGTGTAAATCATGGGAAGAGTATTTCCTCTGATATAACTAATTTATATTTATTATAATTAACACAGTGACACTGTGTCTAACCTAACCTCTTTCGTTCAAGATTTTTGCATAAAAGAAATTTCATATACTTTCAAAACTATGTTTCGTATTTTTTCGAGCACCCACTCGTCTCCTTTCTTATTAGACTTTTCTCAGGATTCAGGGACAAGTGGTGCACGGTGCAGGTACTTAGCAGCATTGAAATATATGTACATCGATCCGGCCGGAATTCCCGATGGGTCTCGCGCATTAGTCAACCGTCACGGAATAAATAGTAGAAAAGAACGCGACACGTTAATGATTCGGGCTAGGCGTAAAAATAGACGCACGCACGGCAGGGTGGGTGTGCGAGCCACGAGGGAGCCTGATCTATTCGGGATATCCTGCCGGCGAAGCACAAAGAATGCTGGGCGTTTGACGCGCTACAACACCTCGCGTCGCCAGCTGCGACAGTCGCATACCGTGCGCGCGCACACGTATGCTATGCCAACTTCTACGCGCGCTCATTGGCGATGGCCCATTTCCTTTTAGAATTCTGACCACTGGACAATTTTCGATCTCGACGATTCTCTACTTCAGAAGATTTCACGAACAACGATATAGGGATTGATAATGACGATATTTGAATCATTGAACTAGTAATATAAGTTTATAATATAAATTGAAATACGCTAATCTCATACGGTATCTGTTTACTGCGTCAGACGATGCGAACTCTGATTGGCTGCTGCGCAGCGAATCACCGCTCGCCTCTAGTCGGTTGAAATTCATCTTTATCGATTGCATAGAATGATCGATTCTACGCCGTTTTCTCGAAGGCTAGGACGTGAACACCGCTAGTAACGCCTGAAGTTTACGGTCGTATAACCTGTGGCTAGTGCGTTATGATAGTTGACCGTTTCTTATCGATTCTATCACTTTGAACAGTGAGAATAATTCATAGGGCGAAGATGATAACCTTTAGTTACGTAGAGAGTGATTTTATACGAATTTAGTGTTTGTATTAGAAAGTGAACGATTGCCTTGGAGAATAAGTGTTGGAAATAAAGTTACGAAAAAGAAAGGATGGATCTGTGCAACGATATAACCTTAACATTGAGGTTGTCTCCCTTCCCGTACAATCGTAAGAAAACTCTGTAGAAGTGAGGAAAGATTTTAATTACAAATGCTCGCGGAGATATCGTCGAAATCATAACCGCGAATTTGCAACAAATTACGGTGGCTTAATTGCGCAACACGAGGAATCTTTGAACGTGCAGAAAACGTGAAAACAAGTATCAACACGACAGAAACCGATCGATGGCCTGGTAGTTGATCCGAAAGTGCGTGACCACCCGGCCTAAAAGCAGCCCCGAAGCAGGTTCTTGCACACGCGGAACATACAATGAGCCACGATTCCGTATATCGAATCGGTGAGTGGCGATCGATCGATGCTCAGAACGCCGTGCAAGTCGAATAACCGTCAATTTGCAAGGGGGTGCAAGACGAACGTCGGGCCCAAGACGAAACGCCTCGCCATGATCGAACTGCCGTCTTTCCCCGCTTCCTCCCTGTCAGGGTCGAAAGGCGAGTATGTAATCGGCGCTGTCTGACGATCGAATCGAACCGGCTGCTGCTTCTATCAACCCTATGAAGTTTCCTTTGTCAAGTACTTACTTCTGGTGTCATAATCTCTTCCCGATGGAACAAGATGTGATCCCTATCACGTTGTATAATAGGTTTGTCGCATCTTTTTATCGAAACTTTTGACTAAAGTAGTGATTGTCGTTTCTGTGTCGCGAAGAAAAAGGTTATGTTGCGTGCAACAATCGAGATTACTATTTTAATCAGATATTATCTAAATTTGAAAGTGTAGTTTCTTAGAAATGACTGGAAAATAAATCTTTAAAATAAATTGATTACTTTTTTTGACGTGTAAAGAGTTTTAGCGAATTTTTCGACAAACAAATTATTCCGAAATGAAAACATCGTAAAAGTAGTATTCGAAGAATCTTTTAATTCAAAGACTAATGATTTTTATAAATCTGGAATAATGAAACTAGTTTATCGTTGAGAAAAGTGTATAGGAATCGCGTGGAAATTAATTTTTATGTACCACAATGTATCTGAAGTTTTATTTCGTAAAAACGTCGTGTCATACGAACCAACCTAATGTCGCAAATCTATTCCAAACGGTATTCGAAAGTTTCACTTTCAATATTCGCGAAAATCAAAAATCGCCTCTACATTATTCTTGCATTATAGTTCGTTCTGGCAATGTGCAACGATATTCAATAGATATCTATTTAGAAATGAAGATTCTCTGGAGTGTATTGAAGAATCAAGGAGGAAATAGACGGAAAGCCTTGAAGTAATCGAAAGAGCGGAAGGACCGCTCGAGTTTCCCGTAATCCCATAACTTAAATTCTTAACAGCCGATTGTTGATAGAACAACGACAAAAGCAGCGTCGTTAGGAACGTTCAAAGAAGCCATTATCTTTCAACGACTTCCGCTGCTAATGTGACGATCGCGGGCGGACGATCTTTATCGGCGATCTTCTCGATCCTCTCCACGAGCCTTAGCTACGCTGACGTTTTCCCCCCACCACCGTCACCATCGCACGGTAGCCTGTGACAAATACACAGGATGAAACTCGGCAGCCTATCGATACTCGTCCGCCATTCCGATGAACGTGCATCGCGCTCTCGGATATGTATTTATGCTTCCCGTATCATTTCGTAATTATCGATAACATCGTCAAGGCTTTTTGCAGGAAACAATGGGTCATTACTATACCTCCCTCGTACTTCGTCTCGAACTCTGTCTTTCTTTTTCTTCACGATGTCACCCTCCCCTCGTCTTCTTGCTATTCTGATCTTCTCCCCTCCCTCCTTCGGTTTACCCGTAGAACTGCCGCGTGACTCGGGAACGTCTGTTTCGATTGTTCAAAATTTGTTTACGATTTCGCGGTGCTACGTAACGTCTTTGATATACTCCTTTGATCCTCGTGGATTCGTGGCTTCAGAAAATTCACCGAAAGCTTGAATTCTCTTTGAAGACTCACATCTTGTTATTATTTATCGTCTCTACTGTAGAGTATTCTTTATTCAAATTTAATTCTTTGTACGTTCTATCTTTCATTTCTAGGTTAGGTTTCTTTTTCTAATTTAACCCTTCCGCTGTTTTTCACGCCTGTAGGCGTTTTGAAAATTTGTGCTCGCACTGTGACCTTGACTTCTATAGTCATTTTGAATATTTTCTTGATCTGTGCCCTCGGCGTCCTCTGTCACACTTAGTTTTTGTTCTTTGCGCGCTTCCACCTTAATTTAATCAGAGAAACTTAAAAACGGTAAATTTCTAATTTTAATTTAAAAATTCTTTTTTAATTTTAAAACGCCAAAACGGAAGTATTTTCCAAAAATCTAATTATATAGAACTAACGTTGATTAACGGCGTTAATTCGAGATTTAAATCAGAATCTAACATTTGTGACAATATTTTGTAAAGATTCTCTAGATAAATGGAAGGAAAATAGTAAATAATACGTTGACCAAAGAAAATTGCAGAAAATATGCTCCGCCTGTGAATAGGCAGCGTTATAGAATGACCGTATACACGGGATTCCGTGTTTCTCTACAATTTCAAATCGAAGAGAAGTCAACGTGGCTGTTTCACAAAACGATCGATCAACTTCGATGCATTGAGCAAATACTGACGTGGACTCGTGGCCGTTAGTCCACGTAGCGTTCCCATATTTTACTACCGAATTCGCAATTACTTTAATTGCTTCCAGATGCTAATTAATAGCTTAAGCATATGCCGTGCTGTACAGATTGGTCATACAGGCGAACCACGGAGGAGGCATGTGTTTGTCATTACGGCAACTCGATGATTTTATCGTCTTCGAACGTTTCCACTGCTTCTTTTTCACGTTCTTACACCGAAAACTTATCGATCTGTTACTCCTCTGTTAGACTAGAAGCTACAAAGAATAATGTACACGATTAATTTGTATCTAAGTATTAAGAAAAGTAAGGTTAGAATCGCTGAATTTGTTAGACTAAACTAGAAACTGTAAGAAATAATCTATAGAATTAATCGATGTTTAATTATCGAAAGAAATAATGTTAAAATTGCTCTTCTTATAGTTACTTTCAAAAATATGTATGTAAGATAGAATCCTACGTGTTCATTAATTACTTATCCGAAATTCCTAGGAATAACATTGAAATACTAATTTCAACGTGTCGTCTAGAGACAATTAAATTAACCGACTGAATTCTATTTAGGATGTTCAACTTAATATTTATTGTTGCTAAAAGTACACCACAGAATTAGTAGTAATACATTTTATCTCTCGAGTTTAGTCACTTTTCGTACGAATAATTTTTTTGCATTTCGAAATGATTTTTGATATTTCTAATTTTTCCAAATTGATCCTGTAATAATTTTCCATTTTTTACTCTAATTACACATCGCGCTCAAATTAAACGCTTTTTAATCATAATTGTTCAACGATAGACACTCTGATTGGAGGAAATTCGTCTGATTCCAGAGGGCGACACTGGCGGAAAAGGAAGTTTCTGCGTTAAAGGAGCAACTTGCCGCGGCGAATGATGGGAATTCGAAGACTGAGGGACATAAATTGTCTCAGACTCCACAGGGAAGTGATCAGCATCAAGTACACGATGCCAGCAATCCCAGGAGGACGCCGAACACCAACCTGGAACAGGAACTGCAAGCGAAAGACAAAGAGGTGAGTCTCATATTTGAGCTCGTTCAATTCGTATTCACGCCAGTTACAATTCGAAGGGTTTTAATACTTGACGCTGATGGAATTTCATAGCTTGGACGAAACTGGGGCTGAAGCCTAAAACTGGGTACGATTAATAATTGATCGTCGATTTCGAAACGGTAGCGCGGATAATTAACGCGATTAATATTTCAACCGGCTAAAAATTCACGCGATTAACAATTGATGGGGCGAGAAATTTCCCGGGAAACTGCTATAGCGATTGATCAAACGTGAACACGGATGTACGGAAATTATTTCCGTGTTTCACGAATTTGAAACAAATTAACCGGTTACACAGGGTATATCTCACGGAAAAATAGGAAACTTTTACTTTGGAAAAATCGATACACAGTTTCTTTGCGGAGAAATACATATTGGTCACTTTTGGATCATTTTTGGCCAATTTTCTAAGTGATCATTTTTGGTCGATTTTTAAAGTGATTAAATGTGTATTTCTGCAATACTTCATTTCTGGATAAATCAATTTTTTAAGTGATTAATTCTAATTCTAATTATGTATATCCACATGAGTATTACAATATACTATGTTGCTGTGCGTTATTCATTTGTACCACCCTGTCGATACATATTTACGAACACTGGTCGACATGAAACGACAGCTGAGCATTTAAGTCTGTTTCGAAGCTTCGTCCGAGAACATGTCATCGATTTTCCACTTTTCCGCGAAAAATCACATTTCGTCGTTTATATCGCCGCTGTAAAAACGTGCAAACGTGAAACGCGCCGGGCTTCTCACACCGGTACGACGCCTGTAATTCCGTTAAACTGTTGCACGCAGAGCTCTCCGCTGCGTGCGCGTTCAACTGAATGACTGACGTACTCGATAGAGCACGTGGTGGTCCTCCCCCACACCCTGTTTGTGCTTGACACACTGTCTCTCGCTCTCTCAGCCTGTCTTCCTCTCTCTCTCTCTCTCCCTCCCTGTTCCCCTCTGTTCTCTCTGCGGATCGTACGCACGAAGCACGCGCGCACCAGCCGGTGAAATTCACCCCCGAGTGCACTTCACCTTCCCGATTCGCGATAAACGCCTCGAATCACGCTTTCGGTACGCAAAGTGTGACTAATGGCAGTCGACGAACCGACGGAATTGGTAATGAAAGAAGATCATAAATAGGAGACGCGGTGTATCGATGAATATTCATCTGAACAGGGCCGACAGGAATCGTTGCGATTTCGATGGAGACGGTTTGACATCCACCGTTCAAGCGGGACATGGTGAATCGAATCAGGCTTGCCTTCGTTTTCATCGATTCCCGCCTGAGAATTCGTGGCAAATTGACGATTCAGATGCGCGGATCCTTTGCCGTCTACGAATTTATTCCCCGGTAATTATTATGTAACTAAATGCAACAGCGAGCTGTGAGTAAAGGCGAGAAAGGGAAGAAAGACGCGTTTCGTTCTGGACCTCTTTGGCTGGAAGTTGTATATACAGGGTGTCCCGATTGTTTCCGATCAAACTTCGCCTGTATATTCTATGGGTGTATGGGAGAAAAAAATGTGATGTAAGTATAGGTCGTTGGAAGCATCGTTAAAAAATTGTAACGAAAATACGAGAAACTTTTTAACGAAGCTTCAAACCGCCTATGTTTGTATAACATTTTTTACTTACTGATACTTATAGAACGTACTGGCAAAGTTTGATCGAAAACGATTAGGACACCCGGTATGTAGCAATAGAAGGCTTGGCGAGGACTAATGAGAAAGGCTAATGTTAGTCCGTCTCTCCTCCAATGAAGATATTATGCTTTAAACTACTGATTCTGCTTGATACGACTAAATATGTACTTTTGTTAGTTAAATTGAAGAAAACGGATGAATTGCTTTATCGCAGCATATTTCAGTGTATTGTAATCAAGTAGTACCTTCATAGGATCCATAAGGCAGCAATTTTTTCAAGCGTGGTATAACGGTGCGATGTTTTATTAAAGCACACTCTAGCCATGTAAGGTATTCTCCTAAGCCGCATTCTGCCGCGTTAAAATCCTCGTAAAGTCTTCCTACGGACTCTTAAAATAATATTCCATTACTATTCCATTACCCACCAAAGTGTCCTTAGGAGCTGTACTATTTTAAAATAGCACTGCGTAAGAAAACTACCGTGCAGCATGATACAGGTCTCTGCTTCAAATTCGGATTACGAAAATGTACCTGGGGGAGTAAAACAATCGATTTTTGGACAGCGTGTCTTGATAATTTCAAATCGACATCCGGAAAGTTAATGGACGTTATATTTTCTTGGTATTAAGCCAGGATATTGTTAAAAGCCTTACGCTATCTTTTTTCTGATTATGAGAAAGAGACGAATGTTCGTTGTTGCTTCGTAACGAAATATGAATTGAAACTTCTATATTTCTAGTGGAGAAACTAGCCAGCTAAACTTTTGTTTCATTTAAAAATTTATTCAAGTCAGCGATAAAAGCTACCAGTTTTCGCTAAATTCTCAATTGCCGAGTAAAATAGGCTTCCAGAACTCATATACAAAATGCATATGGATACCCTGTCTGAAATTATACAGGGTGTCATGTAACTAGTGGTACAGTTAGAAAGATTCTTTATTTTGTCACCACTAATTACACGACACCCAGTATACAAAGCTGCCATCGCTGCAATAATCCTTCGACGACTCGAAAAATAAGAGTGACTTTCTCACTCGAAGTGAGAAAGCTCTTAATTCGAGCTGTTGAAAAGAGTGACATCGTCGAGGCGCTGCTTATACCGGGTGTCATATACCTATTTAGTGGTACAGTCGAAAAAGGGCGATAATTCTACGTCGTTTCTTCAAAAATACAAAAAAAAACCTTTCCTAAAGTTTCATTCCTCGTCTTTACTTCGCAGAATTACCACCACTAATTTACCCGACACCCTGTATACAAAGCTTCGACGACTCGAAAAATCGAAGTGTTCCTAATTCGAGCTGTTGAAAAAGGGTGGATATCGGTGGAGGCGCGGCTTTCGTCCCGAAAAAAAGGACACAAAGTGGTCAAACCCTTGAGCGAGACGGTTTATAAAGCGGAGTCTTGTAAGAACCTCTTGCAGGGGCATGAGAGAGGGTGCATAATGCGAGCGGCACGGGACCGAGTCTTTTAAACAAAGGCGAAAACACTTAAAACGCCCTGCGGCGGTGAAGGTGTGTGCGAGTGCGCGCGCGCGCTAGCGAGCAAGCACCAGAAAGGA
>NW_017100227.1:148398-157709 GCF_001263275.1 Habropoda laboriosa | reverse complement strand
TCCCGTTTCGAAGGAAATCGTTCGCTTCAGCCTTGTTGTAATCTCGAAGCTGATAATCCAACCCAGCGTGACTCCTTTCCATCTCTCCCTCGTCGAAGAGGGTAGAACGGAACCAACCAACCCCATCTCTCTCCCTCTCCTCCTCCACCCCCCCTTTTCCTCGTCAACGTCGCCTTTTCACGGATAAGAATTTGCTTCGCGGACAATGTCTTTATTGAGAAGCCATCGCGCGCGATGGGGATGATTTTTTATTATTCCCCGATTAAGAGGTGGAAACGAGGAGGAACGCTGCCAGCAGCCTGGTTCAGGGATGATAATGAGGAGTAAATAATGCGACTGTGTAGCCGGGGAGAGTAGTAGTTCGATTATCTTCGGCGCGCGGAGATGAATCGTTCGACGGATCCTAGGAGGATGAGTTTTTTTTTTTTATGCCCGATTACGACATAACGAGGAAATCAATTGATGGTGGCGAGTGCCGAGGGTGGAGAGAGGCGTTGTTCACAGCGAATGGAACATTTATTTAGCAGTAGAAGGACCGTCTGGATCGTAAACGACCCATTGGTAACTTTCGAGAAGTGAAGTTTTATTTAACTGAAGTATGATTGCAGAATTAAATTCATATCGATGCAGGTAGTAGTAGAAGCTTTTTTCTTGGAAAGTTGCTAATGAGTCATGTTTGACCCGGCCAGTATTTGTAGCGTTGAAATGTGCTAAGTGAAATCTGGAAAATAATTTGTGGCTTGTTTTTATGATATTTATGATGTTAATCTTTCGAAATGTTGAATTTGTAAATTTCACCCCTATCTTGATTAGCGTATCAAATGTTCTCTACTTTTCCTCATTTTTTATCATTTTTATTACGACTCTTGTTGTTAATTTGAAAACTAGTTGGGAAATTGTTTCATTAGTTATTCGAATAACTGGAGGTTAATCTGAAGGTTCGTGGCCAAAAATTTGTTCACATTCACCGGAATCGTCCGTTGTCTCTTATTGCCGAGACATCTTCTAGAGAATCAGCTGCATGGAAAACAGCTAAATGCTTTCTACTGTGGCGGCTGACGTATTTGAGTTATAAATAACGGGAAGTCATCATTTTATATCAGGGACATTCGAGTCTGGGAACGTTTTCCGATTGTTTGAAGTGTCGAAAACAGACTTTGTTGATTTACCAATCTTTCAGTGATTCGAGTAAGAAAGAACAGAAAGAAGTCTTCATTTATTATCGCCGAAGATCGAGAATAACGTTTCCAATTATTTTTCTCAATTCTTGTAAAAATTCTACAACTGAAGTACGTATTGTTAAAGAAAGAGAAAAAATAAAGTTTCGTCAATCACGCGATTTCTTAATCGATATTCTAATTTCGATGTTACTTTCTAACGAAAACTGGAGCAAACACAGCGACTGTTTGTTCGGTTAAATCATAAATTAATCACGAAACGGGACAAACAATGCTAGCTAGTGACGCTTAAAGCGTGATCGTTTACTTTTTAAACATAGGCAACAAAGCAATAAATAAATGTGCCGGGACTTAGAGGTACTCGATAATAAGGCTTTCGCATTTTGAAAGGTTCGCGGTTGATATCATAAAAAAATTGATAGCAGCATCGTCGCATAACTGAGATAAAAGGGCGAAGATTGTTCAATCGGTGATCACATGTTAGATAAGGATCCAGTTTAATATGCAGTTACGAATCTGTTCTTCCGAAATCACGCAGCAGTTGGAAAAAGAAATAATTTCACTTGAGCCACACTTGCGAAATGTATTATTGCAAATTTCGTATCGCAATAACGTACACAAAATTAATTATTTACACGGTTGAAAGGTAAAGGAAAATTGTGCTGTGAAAGGTACAGATATCGAACGAAGCGAGACACTTGTGATTTCTCTCGTCCTCAATTATATACTTGATTAATTGGTATCGTTACGAAGCACCAGAATGCGCAGGACAATTGTCATTTTATATGTAACACTATTTCGAATACTATGCCGAATGTGAAGCATACTGAAATCCGTTGTGTTCTGAGGTATCTATTGAAATCTTTCGAAACCTACTGAATTCTACTGAGATCTACTAAATTTTACCAAAATTTGCTGAAATCTACTGAATTCAGCAGACGTCCACAGAAAATCTCCTAAAACCTACTTACTCAATGTGAAGCAAGTTCAATATAAAATTACTTGACACGCAAAAGTCATTAAAACATTATGAAAATGTTGAAAAACAAAAGTGATTCATTCGAAATTCTGGAATCCACAATCTCGAAATATAACGAGTACGTAAGTATATTTTTACCAATACGCTAACTTTAGCGAGGAAATTTAATTCGAGTCGTACAGTGGTTTCTGCGCTAACATACTGGGTGTCCTAATACTAATGAACACACCAGTGTACACGTGTACAACTGTTCTCCAGCGAAAATAAAGTGATCCATACACACACACACTCCAATATGTCGAATCATTCGTCAACGCCAGCCAAGCGACGTTCCAAATACAATCCCGGATGATTTAACTGTACCGGAGCGATTCGTGGAGGGTTTGGACGAATCCACGATAATTAGACTCTCCACCTTGCGCGCCGGAGTCTGTCCGGTGTCGCGGATGATTGACAGTTATTCGCCTGGCTCTTTGATCCGTTCCGGGGAAAAATGGCGAGATCAAGGACAACCCGAGGCTGTTCCCCTGGCAGGAAAGAGTTCGCAATTAGACCGCTAACGGCTTCGAACGAGACTTTGTTTCTCGATTTCGCGCGCGTTTCGTTTCACGCGACCGAAGAGTCTGGCACCGTGGCGAGATGAAAGAGAGACAACGCGCCGCCGATGCCAACACAAATATGCTCCGCGAGTGTTTCAAAACACGTTGGCTAATGTACCCGGAGCGATAGACCAAGAAATAACCGAGGAGAACGCTATTCGCACTTCCAGCTGGACGAGAAGGTGAGATCTTTTGCGGTAACTAGACTTCCTGCTTCGGAGGGAGGAAGCGCCAGCAGCAACACTGGTTGTTTTTCCTTTTCTTCTTTTGCTGTATTTAAACTTTATGTCGCTGCATACGAATTGTACACAGGGTGGACAGTGTAATTTTATCGTCTTACTTATCTCTCACTACTGGGCCAATGCAAATTCTTTTGTTTTTAAATACCTTGCTATAAGAGAGACTTACGGGCTGATTGCAGTATGTTTTACAGGTCATTTTGTCTTTCTTTTTCTTCAAAATTTAACGTTTAAGATTTTATTCGATAGGATATAGATTCATCAAATTAAGTAAATTAGAATGTTGTTGGATATTCTGCGATCGTAATTTAACTTTAATAGCAATATTTAGTATTTGGTATTAAATCCCCAAATTGATTGTAGGTAATATATGCAGTTATTCGATACACGTTGTGAAAAATGTGAAATATGAAAAAATTATTTTCCCTAGAAAAGTATTCAGCACTGAAAGTTTCAATAAACAATTAAAACAAAGTGTGAGAAGTAAATTCCGTTGAATTGAACTTTAATCAGAAGAGTTCAAGATTTTAACGATTATGATTTCGTAACATTTATACTCCTTCAGTGATCACCGATTGTGTTAGCGATCACTGACAAAGTGGCAATTTAAGAAAAATGAAAAATTTCTCAAAGCTGTATCCGTTGGAAATGATCACTCACAAAGTATCGATTTGAAAGAGATCCAAAAATTCTCAAATTTAAATAAAAAATTCATCAAAGTTCCAAACTTCTCAAAGTTAAATCCACTGGAAATGATCGTCACGCACAGAGTATCAATTAAAAAAGAAACAGAAAACTTCTTAAAACCGCGAATATTGAGCGGACACGATCTTCTTGACGTCTCTATCGATAATTGTGATCGCCTGCAGTCACGTGATCCGCGAAGCCATCGCGGAGACATCGACGACGCGGCCATGCTGCTCTAATGACGGTAGGCAGGGCGGCCGCGCGTGTTCCCGCCACGATATTGCCGTATTTGCCCTGATACGAAGATTCGCTGATAATTGCTACGATAAGGAGCAATCGAGTGCGCAATACGCTTCGCGACAAACAATCGCCACGAATTTTATCGCAAAGTTTGCGCTCGCGAGCGCTCTCGCACGAGCACACCGTCAAGTCGACTGTTGTGAAACGGATTAGAGCTCGACTGACAGATCGGTGGGTGGATGGAGAAACCGAGGCTTTCACGGTTGCGTAATATTCCTCGGGAAAATCTCGCCGCGCCTCTCTACACCATCGTGATCAAACGTCTCTTGCGGATCGCCGCGGATTTCGATAGCATTTTTCTTCTCTTATTTGAACACTCGAGTATAAGCTCAGTCTCTCCGATCGTAAGTACAATTTGTCGCCGTTGAAATAGGCGGATGGTAGGGACACTTCTTCGATGGTTTTCGCGTATTCGATGTACAGGGTGGTCCCTAATTATCTTCTCTGTGTAGGCATGGTGGTGCGAGGAAATTTTTAAACGTTATTTAAACGGTTTCAAAAGGTGAAAATAAGATGGAAAAAATGGTAAAAATCATACTATTACGCATGTTTAAATGCATATCAATGTCTACTGCAACATACAGTAGAAGTTCTTCAGGATAGACAAATTATGTGATAAGTAACTTAAATTGTTTCTTATAAAAAAGAATTATTTACCTTTTTGTGACGTGAAGTCTGGAAGACGATAAGAATTGCTCGAAAATGGTGGAAATTATTTTAATAAACGAGAATATTGCAAGAAATATTTAAAAATTTAATTTTTCAAATATTTTGTTCAAATAACGACAGACTAGTAGATTAATTAGTTTTATTAACAACAGGTATTTATATTAAGTTAACAGTTATATTGTAAATGTAATTAAAAACTCGCCACTAATGAACGTCGAGAATGGCATATTTTAATTATCCTTTTTCGTGAATTCTCTTTACACGAAGACGATTCATATGTCAGATTTCTCTATGGCTTACCATGAGAGGCCGCTGAAAGCCGCATTAGTGGTTTTAGAACTGTAGGCCGGCAGGGAGGGATACAGGTGAACTCAGAAAAACCTGCTGGGAATATTTGCACTTGAGCGAAAATGATGCGAGTCCAGAGCCTGACGAAAAGGGCCAATATCGTTAGATATTCATTTCGTAAGTTTCAAGTAGAACAAAATATAGGATCTGAACCGAGAATAACTCCGCCCCTCCCTGTGCTCGATTTTTTTTCCCCCATCCGCATCTCCCCATTTTGCAGACTAGTCAACTTGCGAGCAGCAGAGTCCGCTCTCTCTTATCTATGTAACCTGTGAAATTGCGCTCGTAACGAGGACGAAGCATACGCTTTAGAGAGAGAGCAACGGATTCACTAAATCGTTCTCCACTCGAGCGAGTGCTTTCTTTTCTCACGCGTTAAGGGATGTTACTCCGGTTTCATTATTCGCAATTCTAAAACTTGTCCTCGTGATACAAGTGTGACTATTTCTCCTTCCATCTATTCTTGCCTCTTTCAAGTGTTTCATTATGCACCTATGTATATGTATATACGCACGAGATTCGCACTTGAGTCAGCGCCATCTGTCGATATGCATCGAAAACATGCTCGAAGTCCGTTTTCAATGATGCTGGAGCAGCTGATAAGGTTGTCGTAATGACGGCTCTTCGAGAAAGTGCTTTTTATCGTTTATCACGTTTGCACGTCGTTCAAACGATACGTTCCGAGTTTATGATCTTTCTCGACCGCGTTTCCGATGGGAGCAAACTTTGCGGATTATTTCGAAATGATTCTTAATATCCGGGACACGCTGTAGAGCGGTGTTGGACGAACGTTAGTTCGGTGAATGAATAGATTAGTTAGTTAATCGCGGGTAAGGGAAAAATCGAATTTATTCGATAGAGATATGTGAAATAAATAAATTTTAATCGTTACACTTAATTTTAAAATATGTAAATACGAATTTTGGGGAAATCGAAAATTGGGCACCAATAAGTACTGATAACGTTTCAAGAGCGAGAAGAAGTTGAAAAAGACGAATGCAAATTTTTCTGCAAAATGAACAGAAAATACCCCGATAATTCCCGAAAAATGCTACAGAGAATAATCACTTCGATATCTTTCACCAAACAATTACACCGACGAGTCGTTTCGCCGCTGATCGAACAACTTTTCACAGAAGACAGAATTCTCGATCGTTCATAATCGTAAGCGACATTCGCGAAAGAAACTAAAACACCGTATACACATACACACACACACACTGTGTAAATACAGTGTTCGCATTGGACGTGAGATCGATCATGTGATTCTTTCTAGAAGTATTCCATGCGATTCGTCACGAGAGCATTAAATTCGCATTAAAAATAGGTCTGAAAGCGGCTAATTTCCCAGCGGCTGAAACAATTACAAATAAGGAGAGAGAATAACGCGCGCGCGCGCGCGCTCGTGAGCGCGAGCGCACAGGGGACCACATGTACGCGCTCGATAAAGGAAAAAAGAGAGAGAGAAAAGACGAGCCGGATGCTCCATCATCGTCGGCTGAAACATTAATTAGAAAATCTGAATAATTAGGAACTAACTTTTACGCGATGTGTAAAACTCGTTTCCCCGCCTCCTACACATGCACGATCGTATACATGGGTATAAGCGCGCGACCGCGCTCACGAGCAGGCACGCGTTTACGCTTGGTCCACGGTGTACATGTGTGTATGTGTATACACGCGTCGTCAGAGTGGCTGGGGAAGACCGCTATCCTCTGCCGGCTCAACGGCAGCGGTTAAAACCCCCCACCCCACTACTCAGCTGCACCTTTCCCTTGCTCCGTATACTTTTAAAAAGGGTTTTCCAGTTCGAACAGATCGATCGACCCCCTCCCCGTTCATCCCCGAGATGCGTATCTGGTCACGGCGGCCGCTGATTATATCGTAATTACGGTTTTAAGTATATTTCATCGAGCATGCAACCGACCCGACTAGACTGCCAGAAAGCTCGCGCGTTCAACGAGGAGAGACAGCTAAGATATCGATTTTTCGATCTTCTTTCGTAAGTGCGACCAGAAGTTTGGAGTAATTTTTGAAACGACATCTGGGGAGATCTACCGTGTATATTACATTAAAATTTACCCTCTTTGGGAGCAATTTTTTTTTTATGAAAAATAGAGCCACGCAAATTTCTTCAAACGTAATTCTATTTCTTTCACGACACTGAAGATTCCTAACTCGAACTATCACAATTCTGTAGTCAAATACAGATTAGAGTCTGTAACCATACAGCTCCGAACGTATACCGTTCGTTTAATACACCGGGTGTCATAATTAGTACAGCATCCCGTTGCATCTTCTCAAATTTTACGTCGCTTATCAACCTACGCTGATAATCCTGTTTCGAGTTCGCCGGCATCCCTAACCCAACGCTTTCTCAGGGAAAAAAAAAACGAGAGAGAAAAAGAGGAAGGACCAAATAAAGAAAATGTCTCCTCCATCTCGTAGCACGCGTACGAGAAACTTAGCCGTAGAGAGGTGTGTGGGGAAGAAGGGAGTTGGAAAAACCATGGCGTCTCTCGAAATTAATTTTTTTTGCTGGCCGAGATAAAAACCTAACGAAGCCGCGGCGCGCTTTATTACGCGAAAGCGAACGACGGAAGAGGCGTAGGGGTTGAGGAGGGGTGGTTGGGGGAAGACAGAGAGGAAGAGCGACGCGTGTATTCAGGGATGAGAAAAGAGACAGAAACGGAGAGACGGAAAAGGGGGATTGATATAGGTGTTCCTGGTGGCGATGGCGGAGCAAAGGGAGGTAGGTAGGGGTGGCTGAGACACAAATACGCTGAAAATTAGATTCATAACTTTTCTGCTGCGCTTTCGCAGTGGAACGACTAAAGGCTGGTCGGGCTAGTTAAAAATTCCGTGTGCCCGTGAATATCAATCCCTACCCACCTCCTCCTCCTCCTCCACCTCCTGCTAGCCTTCCGAGCTTCCAACCTCATACACGCGGCAAGAGATCACCTACGACCCCACTTTTTCACCTCCAGCATCCTACACGGTTATAACGGCGGGACTCGGTGTGTGCCTTTCCTCCGTACCACGGGCACATATATGCGCCTCCATCGTCCAGACGGACGACCAGGAATTATCTCCGTTTTTCCGCAAACGCGATTAACCAGAAACGTCGTTCAGCAAGCCCTCCGGGGCCCTCTCTCGACCAGAGGGTGCTGGCTGGCTCTCCTTCGGCTTTCGAGTCGACTCGACTCGGCTCGGCTTCGTCGATTGATAATTCACGATTAATCCGCCACGAGAGCCGGCCTCTCTTCACCGTAGCCACCCTCTGTAGTCCTTCCCTCCTCCCCCCCCCCCCCCTCCCGCCGCCACCCACTCCCCCGGACGACTTCACGGCAAATTCCACAGCGGCTCGTAATTTCGTTGCGCTGCAAATTTGAGAACCGCATCGAAACACCGAGAATTTATTTTTATTTTTTTGAGAATGAAGATTATTACATGTTGCTTAGCAGCGAGCTGAGGATTAGGAGTGCGTTTCGGAAGCGTCTTGGTGAACGCTGATGTGGGTGAAGAATTTCATGGTAGTCGAGTGATTTTTGTGTACTGCTGTTCAGAATTATCGGGACACCTGTTATGTTCACGTAGGAAGTGTATGATTTAAGCTACATTTCTTTGCCGAAGTTAGCGTCATGTATCGGTGACAATATACAGGGTGTTCGCGTTATTAGTTTGTAGCGTTTTTTTTTCTCGTAAGTGGTAGACCTAAAAGTTTAATTATTTTTTATGCACAACGCGGCTTGAATAGATTTTCGAAGTCTGCAAATAATTTTCGTGTAACGACAATAATTCATGACACTGTTAGGAGCTCATTTTTGAATTTTGCATTGAATCAAGAAATATCCTTCTTCATCTCAAGAAAGTATTATATACAGCAAAGAACGTACTATAAACTATTGCAAAAATCACAAAATTATTACACACATCGTCTAGATTAACACACACGCAAGAGTGCCGCTGTAAAAACACGAGAAAAGTCAGTGTGTTTGTAATTCTGGCGCCTTTATACGAGACACGATAAACCATCGATTTAATCTCCATTTAATCACGGCAAACAAATCCGATATCCCAGTGCAGCTATTAGCTGACCAATAATCCCTCGGACAAATATTTACCTTTACCGCCGTGTATCGACGTTTTCACGTGAAAATCGGTGTTCTGGTGTGTCCTCGCCGGGTATCGTAGGACAATTCCAAGTTTTCGGCGGGTGCGTTCAATTGGATTGGCAAAATGTCAAAGGCTCGTTAGCCGCCTCGCGTACTTGCGCGCAACAACGTTCGCGGAATATAGGTTTGAAAGTGTA
>NW_017100227.1:143912-148362 GCF_001263275.1 Habropoda laboriosa | reverse complement strand
GTGTACAGTAAATCGAGCGTGCAATACAGAGCACGTTGAATTATCGTCAGATAAGAATTCCCCCGCGACGTTTATTCGCGGCCGAACAAAAACTGCGCGTGTATCGCGCGGACGGTGTATTATTACGCAATGGGATGTAATATAATGCTGGAGTTCTTAGATTGTGTTCCGCATTGTCGCGGGGCTTTATGCGATTTCGTGGCCCCGCATTGTTCCTCGCTGTGATTTCCTCTCCTCCCCTACTCTGTACCTACCACTTTTTAACCATCCCGTGTTTGCGCACGTTTCAAAATTCTCCCGTGAAGCGTCGAACGTTGTACTAATCGATCGTCTCGAATTTCGATACTCGATTGTGTTAGTTTGTTAGAGAAAATTGGAGACCGTTGTGTATCATAAGTTACCGTATCAAGAATTTTTTTGGAAAAAGTAGAGTGACCTTAGGACTTTCATTAAGAAAGTGTAGAAAATTCGTTTTATTTTTCAGCATCACGTTTCGTAATTTGTTATTTTCTTACGATATTCAATATTTATTTACGAAAAGTCTGGTATAATTTTAACGTTCAGGATAATCTCTATTATTTTGAAAGATCATTTTTCTATCCGTCTGGTAACTGGCGGCTTCGAGTGGATAAAGTCGTCAACATTTTGTGAAGAAAGGGACCGACTTAGTTTCGTTAATTAATTAATGTCATTAAGTTTCCAAATCCAGGTTGGTCCAGTTATATTCTTCAAAATTAGAATAGAGAGCTCAAGGCAGCGTGACCCACCGGAGGTGGATTCACAGTTGGTGTAAATTGATAAGTGCATATACCGGGTGATTTCTTGTATCAAACTAGACTTTTTTGTGTTTAAAAATCGAGAAATGTAAATTTGAAATTGTGTCAAAAAATTCTAAGCAATGAACTTTTTTTAGAAACAGTTGAATTTCTACGATTATCAGTTTTTATCATTATCTACATTTTTGTATCAGTGAAACTAATGCGAAGGTACGATTTGCTGCCTCGCGAAATGTGTTTTCTAATATTCTCGAATATTATTTTCCACACTTTTCTTCTACGACCAGTAAATCTTCGGAACATTCAAATGATTGAAACATCGAAGTCGTTAAGCGTGTTAAGCCAATTAATTCTAGCGAGTCTTTCCAAGGTTTCCGTGAACGTTCAATTTTAAATAATAGCAGAAGAGCAGTTGAAACGTTTGCGCTATCAAATTGCGTCACGTTCTAAGAATCTGATCCACGAAGGAAATAAATTCACCTAACCGATACTAAATCTTTCACTTATCGCCAAGAAATCAGCGAAATCTTAATTGAATCGCAAACGAGATTACACGAAAAAGAAAATTAGTCCCTAATTTTTCATCTTAAAATAAACATCCACCGAACCGAGACTAAATCTTTCACTTATCGCCGAAGGTTCGATAAAGGTCTTAATACAAAATTGCACCCCCGAAAAAGAAGGAAGAGAAGAAGGAAAAGACATGGATCAATTTCCACCGATAAATAATCACTTCTTCGCCATCGTATATTTAACATCATAGTAGTTCATCCCAGCGAGGGAAATGGATAAGCCATGAAATCGTTGCACAGCACGCCGATCAAAAGACCGTCTAAATAAGTCTTGTGAAAAAAAAGCAGCGCGCGATTTTTTCGGGCAGCGCAACGGTGAAATTACCGTGGCCTTTCCCCAACCAAAAAGAGAAATCCCCTGAAAAGCTGGGCTCTCTCTCCGCGGAGGACGTAACTTATCAGTCCTCGGAGTTTCCCCGGCGACGGAGCCCTTTCCACCTTCGCTTTTAGCCGGGCAAGTATATGATATTTAAAATTAATCCTTCCTTTGTGCGGGCTTCTCGCTTGCTCGACTGTCTGTCCGTCTGTCTTTTTATCCCGCCGATATGGAGTCGTATGAATTTTACTCCATTATTCGTGCCGTCTGTGAGAGCCGGTCCGTGAGCCGTTGGAGTCGCGGGAAGGAGAGAGAAAAAAAAGTGGAAAAAAGAAAAGAGAGAGAGAGAAAAAAGACGGTGGAAGCAGGGTGGAGTGGCAGGGGGATGGTTCGTCTTTTTGTCTTTGCCACCGAGACCGCCGGCGAGGCTTTCATTTCGAATCCTCAATCACCGTCGGTGATCAATCACAATTGAATTCGAGCGGCGAGGATGCGGCAGCCTGAAAAAAGAAACGATTCGTCAGGGAAGACGAGAGTCGAAGACGCGAACTGCGCTCGATTCGTAGCTCTTTGGAGCACGCGTGTGCGTCCCGCGTGTGATCCCACGAATGCGCTTCGACCATTCGACGTGTCCTTTACACTCGTCGGATTAGAGATTTTCGAGTCTCTCGTTCAGTTTGTCGTATTCTTCTATTCAATCGTCGAGTTTCTGCATTTGTCTACTCTCGTTTCATTTTTAAACTTTTTCACTGATATTGGCGCTTATAGGGGCTTTGAAAATTTTCTCGCGCTGTGTCCTTGGAGTCTGTAGGCGTTCCGAATATTTTTCCGCGCTCTGACCTTAGTAATTAGTAATCTCGATGCCTTTTGACACACTTTCAATTTTTGCGCACTTGCACTTTAACTTAACAAAAGAAATTTAGACACGATAAATTCTAAATTTCTTAAAAATTTTGAAGTGGAATTAAATGGTGCTATACTTGGGAGAAGATATCCGAATGTTTTATATTCTAGGTAGAATATAAATGATAGATTCGTGAGAAAAATAGTAAAAGACATAGTTTCGTTATTTCTCATGCCTGAACAGATTTTCCAAATTAGCAACAATTCTCACCTGATAACGATACAACAAATTTCGATCGATTAATAACCAACTATTTCGATAAATTTCATCGTTACTAACCAAACGTACAAATACCCCGAAAAAAGCACCTCCGATATTACACCTGAGGCGTGCACAAAGCAAAGTTTCCTGCATCGAGGAGTTCCTTCGAAAAATTCATCGATATCCGCAGCGCAAAGTAGCATTACTCGATTGAAGTCAGACGGTAATCGGAAGGGAGCTGGAGTTAGTGTCTACCCAGAGAGAAGGAGGTGGAGTAGGGGTTGGCCCGGTTCGTGGATGCCTTTTGAAGCTTCCCCAGTCGCGGGCCGAAGGATAATGCGCAAAGCAAAGGATAATTCCCCGATACGGGGACGAAATCCGGCCAGTAGCATGACGGAGAAGGGGGGTGGCGGGCGGGTGGGTGGAGAGAGGTGGAGTAAAAAACTCTTATTTAAAAATGTATTTACCGTCTGGCTCGCAAGGATCGCCGTCCGCTTGGGAAGTTCGCTGTTTACCCCGTTGAGCATGTGTGCACCCCTCTCGCCGCTTTATCTGGAGACATAGAAACCGCAGGAGGCTTGCAGCCACCCCCAGTTGTTATCCGCGGGTGCGTGTGTGCAAACACGGTACGCAGGAGGGGATGGGGGATGAGTAGGAGGAGGAGGGTGGAGGTGGGCGCGTGCGCGACCGAAGGAAGTCGCGAGTCCGTTTCCTGGCCTCCTGCAGAGGCCTTTCAAACCTTTTCGGCCACTCCACGGCCGTAGAGGGAGGAAATTGCAACCCTTATGGAACTCCACGACCCTTGCGGTACACTCGATTGTTGTAGATTGGACGGCAGCTTGGAATTAGAGGGTTGTTTTCTTTTTTTTTCCTTCGTCTTTTTTCTTTTTCATTCTGGGATTTTGTTGCCTGTTCTTCGGTTTTTTTTCTTTTTTTTCTTCCCTTTTGGCTGGTTTTTCGGGAGCTGGAAGTAAGGTCCGGGGCTAAGGACGCGAGAGTGATGCTCATCGCTTAACCGTATACTTTCCTGTTTATGAATATCATTTTGCTGAAACGTCGTTTTTTTTGTACGTAGTTACCGTTATGTTTCCTTGTAGATTCGAAGTAAAATGTAAATCATGCGCTGCTCGTTCTGGTAAAGAATCTACTCGGTGGCGGGAAAAACGGGATGCACGTTTGAAATTTGTTTCTCGAGTTAAATGAAACTTTCTGTCGTTGAGGGGTGCATTTGTTTATGCAAAAGTTCGCTGAAAAATGTTCGAAATTGTAGAAAATTGTGTTCAATTATTAATTTCACATTTTAGTACAAAATCACAGCTACAGTATATTCTCCACAAGTGTCAGACCGCAAGGAAGCTAAACCTGACACTCGTAGAGTCAGGGACTACGTTTTCGAGCCTCGCGCCCGCCTTTGTAGTTTGCCGAACGTAGACAAGGACAGTGAATAAAAGATCGAGGCAACTAAGCGATATAAATATCAACTTTCTTAATTTTACGTTTATTTATCCCGAAATGTTTCTTAAAATATTGATGAAATTTTTGTGATGAAAATGATATCAAACACGACATAATTTGAATAACATTTACTTATTAACACGTTTACTGTCACGCCAGATTTACAGATTGCTGTCAGGCGGCTACAAGAAAATACATTTTAAGCATAGGATTATAGTATTATTCT
>NW_017100227.1:136849-142131 GCF_001263275.1 Habropoda laboriosa | reverse complement strand
AAAGAAATCGCGATCCGTACACAATTTCGCGCGACACTTCCACAGCTTCCTAAGTCTGGTGGGTCCTTCAGTTTGGCTTTTTGGTCTCTCAATCTGGCATTGGGTCCTTCAATCTGGCATTGGGTCCTTCAATCTGGCATTGGGTCCTTCAATCTGGCATTGGGTCCTTCAATCTGGCATTGGGTCCTTCAATCTGGCATTGGGTCCTTCAATCTGGCATTGGGTCCTTCAATCTGGCATTGGGTCCTTCAATCTGGCTTTTTGGGTCTTTAAATCTGGCTGTGGATCTCTCAATCTGGCTGTGGATCTCTCAATCTGGCTGTGGATCTCTCAATCTGGCTGTGGATCTCTCAATCTGGCTGTGGATCTCTCAATCTGGCTGTGGATCTCTCAATCTGGCTGTGGATCTCTCAATCTGGCTGTGGATCTCTCAATCTGGCTGTGGATCTTTAAATCTGACTTTGAGTCACTCAATCTGGCATTGGACCACTGGTGGAACCAAATTTCGAGGCTTGGAGGACTCAAATCTAGCTGATGGAACTAAAATTCAAGGCTTAGAGGATGCAAATGGTTCACTGAGGGAATTTCAGACTCCATGGATCTGAGAGGAAGATGAGATGCAACCAAGTCCATGTTGCAGTGGTCAGCTGTGAGTTCTGTGAATGGTGAGTCGCATATTTCCTTTTTCTTTTCTTTTTATATTCATTATGTATTATTTCCAGTTCAGAAATTTTACCACTTTCTTCCAGAATATACACTCGTAATTTATTTATTTGCAATGAATAACCCAATTTACTGATTTTCAGAAGTTACAAAATTTCTAATTTCTTAATTTTTACTAATTTTCAGAAGTTACAAGTATTCCTTTAGCTAGAAAAATTACAAAACGAAAATATATAATTGATGCGAGAGATTTGCTTAATGAACATTCTGTGGTAACCCATAGGTAACTGTGTCAAACAATTGTCACTGCTAATTATTATTCCACAATAGCCCATCGATCTATTCCAATTTATAATAAAGCTTCTACAGTTTCCACCAACTATTTCGAATTTTAGTTCAATTAGAAAATCAGGAACTATACCAATCCTCGACGTCCTTTGTCGAATACATATTCAGTAAGAAATTATGGAATATCCAAGTAAATCAATAGGATTCTTGACGTAATGACGAATCTTGTTAGTGGTGAATCTTAGGCAATTCGCGTCATTTCTTAAAAATTCTCCTTTTCCAAAATTAAACTAGCAAGTAAGCGAAGTTCTAAGTTAAGAACCGTGTGTGTGAGTTTTAATTTTAAGGATTGTAGTTGATAAGGTAAAATAAATTAGCCTAAGAAAATAAAAAATAATTCTATTCATCCGCCGATGGACGTCGTGGGATGCGTGCGTTTTACTTTTAAGTAGTCCATAAAATAAAATAAGTAACTATAAGATAGAAAAATTGTATCGAGTACAATGTGCGCGCTCTCTTACAGTGATACGCGTTTCTCATTCGTAGCTAATTACTAAAAATGCTTTCTACATTTTGCTATCGTCGATTCGAAACATAGAACATTAAATTCTCGATCACTCAGTTCCTGCGAGTTTATTCGCGACTTAATCACTCGCGAGTAGCGCGCGATACTCGCGAGTAAATTCGTCGTGTATGCTCGCTGGTTCTTTAGAATGATAGCGAATTTCTCGTTGCGCTCTGAATTCAATCTGACCGCGATTTATAATTTTTTGAAACCCTATCAAAGGAGAGCATTGAATTTTTCCAATCTTTAAATTAACTATGACAAAATGATTAGCGTTGCAATTTCAAATAAAATATAAGACACTCCTTAAAAATTTATGTTAAGAACACGAATTTTTGATAAAGTGTCTTATCTCCTTTGCTACGAATGAGAATCGCGTATCTCTGAAGATAGAGAGCTGCCAGTAGGGCCCTTGTTTTTGTCGGGTCCCTTGCGTAGTCACCTCCTCGTGGTGGGACCTGGTAATTGGTATCCTTTTCCAAAGAAAATTCTCACTTTTGCAAAAGGATACCAAGCTAAGAACTACGCGTACCCGTGTACACTCTGATTCTCACACACAGTTGAAAGTTTGAACTTTAAGTAGTTCGTAAGATAAAGTTAGTTAATTCTAAGATAGAAAATTGAACACTATGTGCGCGTTTCTTAATAAAATACCTTGAAAAATTATTCAGATACTATGTTAGATATGAGAGTTCCATTTAACATCAAATTTTAACATCGATCTGTCAATAGCAAATTAGCAATCAATTGTCTACGTAACACAAAGAAGAATTTCTTCAATTTTCTGACATAAAATTTCACAAGAAGTAGCAGTAAAGGAAGATTAAATAAGAAATGCAATTCTGTGACAAATTTTTCCCAAACAGTGTTTTTAATATGTTACACAATAAAAAGTTACATTACGTGGTAAGATACTGTATCTCATCTTATATATTTTACTTTTCAAACATTTGTATCAGACTTTTCTGCGATTTTTCAATTGCATTACGCATTATTGCAATAATTTCTATCGTTACATTTAATTCTAATTGTTTAGCAGCTTTTCTGCTGCTATCGATCCTACATTTTACTGACACTTGTCGAATCGACCCTACCTTTTTTTTTTTTTACGTGGAGGTAGGCCGACTATGTGATAAACAATTGGCAACCAAACGGTGGCTCGTTAAAGCGATATATTATGAAATTAAATTAATCACTCAATAAGTTTTAACGTTAGATTGTTTCCTCGATATGGCCATGGTGGTCAAATGGAGTGCCTCAAATGTTTAGAATAATTAAAATAAAATAAATGTTGTCAACTAAAAATTTTGAACGTCATAGCTAGCTAGACATTATTTTCAAAAAAAAAGAAAATTATAAAGCATAATACTATAATCCTGTGCTTAAAATGTATTTTCTTGTGGCAGCCTGACAGCACCTGTAAATCTGGCGTGACAGTGAACGTGTTAATAAGTGAATGTTATTCAAATTATATCGTGTTTGATATCATTTTCATCAGAAAAATCTCACCAACATGTTAAAAAAATTCAAGATGAAAGAAAGTAAAATTGAAGAAATCATATTTTTCTATTATGATTTGTCGAGCCGTGTAATCTCGTAAAGGAAACCGACTGATGTAGCGTTACACTCTTGACTGATTGCGAGCGAGATAACATGGGCGCAGCAATGACGCAGGCCTAGGCGTAGGACCCTCTCTACTGTCACTTGTAGAATCCAAACTTACTGACTCTTGTAGAGAATTTTCTGTATTTCAAATCTCAAGATTTGTAGTGCAGAGATCCTTTTTTTATGCAGATTTTCTCAAATGGTCGAATCAAAGCGAAAAGATACACTGGTATTCACAAGCATTAGGATACCCATTACGTTTAAAAAAGTATTATATGATTGAAATTATATTTCGTCCCCAAAGTTAATGTCATGTATCAGTAAAATTATATGTACCATTACACCATGAAATTCTCGACTGAACAATTCTTTTTAATATCTTGATGATTTTTTAACGAATATTCAGATTTGCTTCGCCATCTATATGTGTCTTAATACTTAGGAATGGGACTACATGTTAATACCTTTTTTTTTTGTTTATCGTGATAGCAGAAAGGTGCTCTTCTCAAAGCGTCTTCCCATAAAAATAACGCGATAGCAATTCCCAGTTACTTAAAAACCCACGAACTCTCTCGCTACACGAGTGAAATACGTTCGGTTAATTAACGGCCAAGGATCGGCTGACATTATCCGGATAAATCGGGTTGAAATTGAATCTCGCGGACCACGTGAACGATAACACCGGGTTACGTTCACGCCGAAACGCCATTGTCTTGCTCCGCCCGAAGCGTCAAAACCGTAACTTTAATCGGACAACCACGGATGTGCATACACACACACATATATATAGACATACGAATCGTACTCGTTCCGATTTCGAACTTTACGTCGAAGCAGTCCGCGGAAAACGTATTTGGGGGATAGATGGATGAAACGTAACTATCAAAGTTGGCGATCGCAGCTTGACGGCATTTTCCCACCCTTCCCCACCCACGGCTCAACCGGAACTCACCCCCTTCATGTTCGTCCCCGACGCTTGCTCACAATTTATATTACGACCGAGGCGCGCATATAATTAATTTAATTAAACGCTCCGCGCTGAAAATCGTCCTATTAGTTCGGCAACTTTTGACGGCTGCTGCCTCTGCTTCATCCCCTCCCCTCTCCTCCTCCATGCTCGCTGTTTCTCTGCTTCATTTTCCGTGCTTCTATTCATCCCCCTTCGCATTTTCGTCGCTTCGCCACCGACCGGAGCAAGTTCCTTTTTTTCTCCTTTTTTCCTCTCCCCCCGCTCTCTCTCTCTCTCTCTGTCTCTCTTTTTCATCCAACTCTACCGCGCTCTCTGCTGTTTGTCGAAGCTAAGTTTTCAGATAAACAGCAGGCGAGTAGGGAAGTCGAACCCGAATGGTTCGTTAACACTTCTCGCGACGAGGAGTTTTTATTGTCTCTTGCGAAAGTGTCGAAAGGGTTGAAAAAGCATCAAGTGCTGTACTATTCGCGAGGAGCTTTGACCCTCTCTCGGAGATTTCGTAAACGAGTCTCTTTTACCTTCGTTAAACACTTTCTTACTTTTGGTAATGATGTTTCAACGCTTTAGCAGGTTTTTCTGAAAACGTTTCTGAAAGGAGGACGTCGGGAAATGGCCATTTTTTGGTCTCGCATGGAAATAAATCATTCACGCGGGATATTTAAATGTACTTCCTAAGGAACGAATAATGTTAGAGACATTTATCCGAAATGTGACGAGAAAATTGAGAAAAATAATCGAAAAATGATCGAACTCACGTGTAAGCGTTACGTTTCATCTTTATCTTCTTCAAGGTATACATCAATCTTGAATAGAACTCTTGAGAAAATCTGCCAATCTGCAATCGAGCAATGAAAACAGCAACCGACGTCACGTTTGTTGACTTTACCATTTTTTTCATATTTGCGTTAATTTTTCACAGCTTTCGCGTCATATTTCGCATAAATGCTTGTAACACTTTTTGCTCCTTAGGAGGTACTCTTGAATGTCCCGCGTGAATTTTTCGTTTCCACGCGGGACCAAAAAATGGCCATTTTTCACAATTCCCCTTTATTTCGTGTTTCTTTACGAATTCGCGACAACGGGTGACGTTACATGTCCGACGAGCTGAAAAGTACGGAAAGGTGATCCGTATGTGGATGTCGAATACGATCCGACCTCATCTTTCAGTAAGAGTGTCCTCGTAGAAATTCC
>NW_017100227.1:133959-136821 GCF_001263275.1 Habropoda laboriosa | reverse complement strand
CTTGAGTAAACAGTCTCAATATTACCAGGACAGAACGGCGAAGACGCGTCGCAATATTTCTCCGTCCCTTCCAAAGATACTTGTTGAAGCGGACTTTCAAACTGGCTGACAAATGCCGGTGTCTCGCGGCCCGTCCAAATCTCGATGCGGAGTCGATTACTCTTGGCAGGCCCGCTTAGACGGTGGGCGTTAATAGGTTAATTCTGATGACAACACAACCCGATTATGCCAAGACGCGAGCGGACACGGCTCATCGAGCCACGTTCGTTTCCATTCTGATCGTCTTCTATCGATATTTCTCGTAACCTATTTTCCGCGGAGAGAAAAGTACGCGTGACATTTATTTATTTATCTTTTTTAACGGTGTTAACCCTTTACAGTATAAAATTTAAAAAATAGTGATAGGAGATACAAAATGTGGGAATTAAAGAGGGAGAAAAATACAGCGGTATTAATTTTAACGAGAAATATGGAGAAAGTTATTTTTTAAGAGATTGACACTTCTAGATCTCTAGAATTTCTCTTAGTTCTAGAGAATTTACAAAAGCTTCCATCAGAAACAATTATTTAAAATATCACGTTAATTATAAGCAAAAAAATGACATGTTTATAAGAATTAGTAGCTCTTTTCTTAAACTGTGTACTATAAATATTTGAAATTTATAAATTTCTTCTAAATATACGTGAAGTAAATTTTCCTAAAAATTATTTCTCGTCTTTCTTCAAAATTTCTTTAAAAGCACACTAATTGTAATTAAATTTTGTTGTTTCTTTAATTAATTACAAAGATCTCTTTGAATCGAAAAAAAAAAATACATTGGAAATAATAGATAATTATCGATCGAGTATCAAACAGTTCGTCCACCTCCAATCTCTATCAAGAAGTTACCCGACAACGTTTCTCCGCTCTGTGTCGAGATCGCTGCAACTACCATTCCTCTAAGAAGAGGCCGGTTGAATTGAGAACCATCGGCGAACGAGAATAAATAGGAATCGCGCTCGATTTCCGGCGAGAGGGGTGCAGGTTGCAACGTGGCCACCTCTAAACTCCAAAGGCCAGTAGTCGGCCAGGCTTCTTGGAGCTTTGCTGGTCGAGCGGACAGATTGCGGTTGGCCAAGGAAACCACCCTCTGATCTCACCCCGTTTTAGGATTACTGTTCCTTCTAGCCTCCTCCTCCTCCTCTCCTCTCTCTTGCTGTCCCTCCTCGTTTCATCGCGGCATCCTCGTCGTCCTCCCTCCGTCATTCACGGCATCCTCGTCGTCCTCCCTCCGTCATTCACGGCTCCTCTGTCCGTGCTTTGTCATTTGCTTAGGGCCAATCTGCGCCGGAAATCCCTTCGGTGCACCTTCTATCCGGCAGATCGGTGATCGTGATTCGATGTGACTGCTAGCACAGAGCTGGCCAATGATCGGCCCCGGCCGCAATCCCTCTGCTTATCGCACCCACCCTCCTCCGGCTCTGTTCGCGCTGACCGCAACTCCAAGGGGTTGCTTTCGCGATCAGCTACGAAAACTTGGATTTTCCGATTCTCTAACCTTCTCCGTGTAACCGAGACTGACTTCGTTATGCGTTATTCACGTCGAATTTGGAGTCTTTCGTAGCATCGAATTGTCGCGTTTCTTTGTTCGACACACTTGTTCACTGGTATCTCGAATTTTTCTTTTGTGAATTTTCCTTTTTTGAGTCGTGCACTGGGGATAGAAAGTTTTCATCGTTGCATAGGCGTTTTGAATATTTTCTCGCGCTGTGTCCTTGGCGTCTTTTGCCACACTTTGATCTTAATTTTTGTCCTTTGCCTACTTCCACCCGAATTTACTAAATGAAATTTAAAAACGACAGATTTTTAATTTTAATTCAAAAATTTCGAAACTCCAAAACGAAAGATTTTACGGTTACCATTGTATGGTAACAATCAAATAATAAATAAATAACTTTATGGATTTTGTTGACTTTCTCGTTTGGTTCCAGGATTACGTTAGTCTCAATTTTAAAAGTTATTTCTATAATTGTACGAGCAAAAAAGATTGTCATTTCGTAGAAGGGAGTGTATATATCCTATGAAACAGTTTTCAAAACAGTTGTTGCGTTAATTTGAAAAAACGATGATGGAACATTAATGGATAAATTGATTCGTGATTGAAGGAACACAGGCCTAATTGTGAAAACCGACAGATTCGACCTATTTATGCTCGCATAGTAGCCGAAATGGGGGACTTCTTATCAATTATCAGCAGCAACTTCCGCGCGTGGACCGATCGAAACGAAATAGTTCATCAGTCGATTCGATAACTTCGAGAAGTATTTAGATGTTATGTGTTCATTATCTTTCCAGTTTTCCCGACGAGGAATCTTTATCAGGCGGCTTCCTTCGATGGTATTTGTACGCTTTTTCGAATGGGAGTAATAAATGACTCGTGACCTTTCCAGAACACAGTAGCGAGAGTTTCTAAAAACGTATAATTATAAGGGGTGACCATGTATGATCTGTCTCTTGAGTTACTATTGGAAAATGAAATAATTCGGAATTCGCTGGAAAGATGTTTGAAATATATTAAATCGAACTCTAGTTGCAACTGTTCTATTGTCTCAATCGAATAATTATTATTTTCATTTTCTCTTATGAAAGCACTGTAATATTCGTAATTTAAACTTTTCTAATCTGGACCTAGTAAAACACAGTAAGCTACTAAATTTTCAAATTTTACATTTTTATACAAAATTTAAATCTCAAATTGAACTGTTGAATATTTTGATATACATAATTGGGTTAACAATGTTCTAAGTAAATTCTTGAACATTCAATTTTGCATTTAATTTTGATGCAATATAGGCATAAACAATTTCCTTATAAATAAACAT
>NW_017100227.1:119189-133936 GCF_001263275.1 Habropoda laboriosa | reverse complement strand
ATAAATAATTCATATATAAATAAATTAATACAAATAGGTATTTATAGATTTATTGATACACAATATACATTTACAGTATCATTTACCTACTCATGACACAATATTATCTCGCATAACTGTTCAATACTTCGATTTACATAATAGAGATAAAAATTTTCGAAATAAATTCCTACAAACTTAATTTCGCATTTCATTCTAAAACAGCGTTTAAACTATTCTACGACTGCTTTGCAGATTTTTTAAAACACAAGCAATTACCATTTAAATTTTACAATAATTATACGCGCATAATAACTGTCGCACACATTGCGAAAAAATTTGTCAAAAATCTCTACAACACCAAAGAACTCGAAGAAAGAAGAAAAGAGTGACGTGCACGTGGAGTCGGCGAATTTTTTCAACGAAATCGATCGAAACGAGAAACCTGTACACAACGAGGCGTTATCAGTACGAAGATATTCGACGCCAATGGGTTAGCTCCGCTGTTGCGGGAAGCTGGGGTTATCTGCCACGAAATAAATAAGTTTATACATTTCGGCTAATCGTGCGGCACCGTTCGATCTCGTGAAACAGCTTACTGTGCTCCTCGACGCCTGTTGCAAGGATGGAAAGGTCCCACAACGATCATGCCCCTCGATTGGCCCTGCTGCCGCTGCCTCATCACTTCCAAATCGTCCGCGTACGCGGCAAGTCGTCAGACTATCAATCGAAATAGTTCTTCTACAATCGCTAATTTCCTTCGATCTCTCTTTATCGATCGTAATTACACGATCGAGCGTGTTACACGAAGTGCGACGTAATCTTCTTTTTTTTTTTTTTTTTTAAACAAAAAGAAAAATCGATAAACGTGTTCGTCGAAGAATAGGTGAAAAAAAAAAAAAGAGAAGAATGTCAAGATTGGAAAAATTTGGTGGAACTTTGGGGTTTCCAGGGGTTTCGGAGCCCCCCCTGAATGCCTCGACGCACAGTTGTTCAACAAGAATGATCATTGGAGATCGTTGAAAAGCATCGGGAAAATCGGCGAGGAAAATTCCAGTTTAAATGCGCGACGCCCCGGAAACGGATTACACGGCAACCGGGGTACGCGGGGTAGCTGGAAATAATTCAAGGGGGCGCGGCGATTCTAGATCTCGAGCGGAGAACCGGGTAAGTTCCTCGGATTTAATTACGGCAATTAGAGACGAAAAGATTTCTCGTCCCTCCATCCAGTTCTCTGTTTGCGGCCACCCTAACTCCTTCTTCTTCTTCTGGTTCTTCTTCTGCCCGCCTACCACTCTCTCTCGATGTTCCCAGATCAATCGAATCAAACCCTCCAAGCCATTCACCGCAGACACCCTGGTTTGGATCGACAAGAAAACTTTTAACTTACATCTTTCGCTGCCCCACTGTGTAATCTACCATTTAAAGTTTATCGTTTACGGACGTTTTTAGGGGTTTTGCACTTTTAGTGGAGAAGAATTGGAAATTCTTTGGGTTGGGAGGTTAGGTTAGGCAGTTGCTGTGTTTAGAGATTTTTGAAAGATTGTTTCTGTATAGATTAATATAATGCGTGTTGTAGAAAAATTGTGGGTTTTGAGAGGAAATATTTAATTATGGAGAAGTTTCGATGATATTGTGTAGTGTTTCTTGACGCTTTAATTTGCCTTTAGGGTATTTTTCTTTTGAGGCACAGAACGTGTTAACCCTTTGAGTGCTCACTGAAATATTACAAAAATGTGGAAACTTTTTTTACTTAAATTACAAAATATGTTTATTCTTTTTTATCTAATTTTTACTAATTTTAAGGAACTATGAATGAAATCCTTTATAATGTTACATCCTATCTGAACCTTTTATAAGATAAATTTTAAATATTCCTGGTTTCCCGTACCACGTACGAATTAAACACTGAAAGGGTTAAATAATAATATTCAGTCCCCAAATTCAATTTTTCAATACTAATTATTAATACAATCTCTTTTCACGTTCGACAATTTTTGTATATCACCGATACTTAAATCAGACTTTTAAATTGCATTTAAAGCTCCTAAAGTGTCCTCCATTAGCGGTTTAATAAATTTCAAGAAAATTGACGTAAGGATGATCAGGGGTTTTCGCGCGTTTTAATGTATGCATATATATGTTGGCGTGAAAACAATGTGTGCAAGATGCACGTGCAGACATCATGCACGTTTCGGGTGTTCTGTTGAATGTTGGAAGCCGTGCGTGCGAAGGCACGCGAGAAATGCGTATCGCGTGTCGTGCGGGAAATAACACGCGCTGCATGTGACCGCGGGTATATTTGTACCTCATTACGGTGTTTTTAGCATCGTCTAAATTCACTTCTTTAACAATCGACGACGGTCTCCTTTGCTATTCTAATTAATACTTCGTATACGTATATAAGTAGTTACCTATTCTCCCACCTTTTCAAATTATTTTCATATTTCTGTTTTTTTCGATTTCAAATCTCGACAGTTGGGACTGTTAGTTACTTCTCAAAAACATTTGTATAAAACTTTCTTTTTATTCATTTTACTAAGTACTTGTATCAACAATGTTTTACAAAAGTTAGGTTAGGTTAGGATTCTCTTTCGATTTTAGGTTAGGTCAGGTCAGCTGAATCCTGTTTCATTCGAAATTCTTATTTTATTTAATAGAAGACATTTGTACTTTTTCTATATAAAACATTTACCTTTTCTTATTAATTTTACCATGTAGACATAGTGTATTAAAAATATTTTACTTAACTTCAAGAATTGTTCAAAATTTAGGTTAGGTTAGGATCATCTTTCGATTTGAAATTCAATCAGCTGAAACATCTGATGCTATTATGCATTTATTATATCAGAAATATTTGAATTAATTTTAATTAGATTACTATCTTCTTTCGATTTTAGATCAGATCAGTATAATCCTTTAATTCGCTCTAAATTTGTCCATCCTAAAAATTCACTTAATCCAAATTTCTAAACATTCGTCCAAAACTTAGCCAGTATACATTTTACGAAAAATATTCCAATCAGAGTTTGACAATTTTTTTTTTTTTCAAATAACGTCGCTGCTACGTACTATCGACGAGAGAATACGGCGATATGAAAAAAAAATACTCTCGAATATCACAACGAAAGGAAGGAAACCCTAGATCCGGAATTGATCGAATCAATTTTTCTAATCGGAAGTAAAAAAAAGAAATCGCTTATGGTATTTTTATCCGAGGGGTACCGAAGAAGTTGCAGGTGGCTGATAGACATGACCGGCCATTTGAAATAAACATAAGCGTTTCTACGATTGCCACGTCATGGTACATATGGCGAAAAATCTATAGAGCATCATTATGCCGACAAACGTCCGCGAAACTCGAGGCGGTTTCCCTCGTCGCAATGCGAATGAACATTTATAGGTCGGCGCGCGGCAATCGATTGACAGCTTGTCCAATAAAAAAACATCGTCTAATTCGAATGTACCTTCTGCCTTCGGCGTTGCCGACAATTTCTCTGGAAAATTTCAACCCCCGATTTATTCCCTACGTTTTTATTCAATGTTTGCTCGAGAATGAGGAAAAAGAGGAAAAGAGCGGAAGAGGAGTATAAAGGGTGAGGGAGAGAGGGAGAGACGACGATGTTAAATTTGCATTGGCTTCGATTGAAATAAGATTCAACGATAAATACAGCTCCTGTAAAGAGCTCCTCGATATCATCGTTACTTCATTGAGTTAATGAAACTTACCATGGGTTAATTCGATCATGCAAATACTTCTTTCCTTTTTTCTCTTTTTAGATCGCGAATCAATGAAAAATGAACGTCTGAAAATAATCGCTGCAGAATTACGGTGAATAGAATCGTAGGTTGTTGAGAAGCTAAAACACGTGTTTTATATAAAGGGTGAAGAATAATTTACGGATGAACTGTTGGGCGCGTAAGTTTAAAAAAATTCGTATTCCAAAGTCACAGATGTTGTTATACTGTTGTTCATATAAGAAGTAATAAAGAGCGGTAGAAAAGGTGAATCAGTATTCATTGTGGAATGTTTCACCGAACAATTCTCTCGGAATTACGATAACCTACCACAGAAAATATGTCATGTATTAACGTATAAACTCTGATAGAAATTTATTTCATAGAATTATAGACGAGCCGCGTTAACGATAAACGGTAGGTCTCATGGTCCATAATGAAGTCAGACGTGTAGGTTATTTGTGAATCGTGATCTCAGGACACCGGAGGTTTATTGGAACTTCCGTCGTTGGTCATTCGTCGGTGATCTGTTGAAATTAAAATTTGTATCAGCCTGACATCATAACTCGCCGTGAAAATTTGCTGGGCCATTCGGAAGTCATTCGAAAAGATCCCAAAACAAATTTCAAACGAACTCACATTTCACAATTTTAACCACTGAATTATTTTCAATTTTAAGCAATTTTTATTTTTCAATTACCCAACGATCGAACGAATTTAGAAACCAAATTTTCAAGAAGAACTTACACGTCGCAGTTTTACCTGTCGAATTATTCCTCAATTACTGAACAAATGGGAATATTCCTAAGAAGCGTCCAACGCGAATGTAATTAAAGTAAACTCGCGTTTACCGTCGTTCGCTAATTTCGAACGCTAACGAAATTAATTTATCTCGCAATACTAATGTATCCGCGAGTCTATAGCCGTGTGTATCGCAGAGGGTTGGAAAACTAGTTAAGCAAATAGACACTGTTCGAGGAGAAAGAGGCGAATCGAGACGGAGAAGGAGAAGAAGAAAGCGAGAGAGAGAGAGAGAGAGAAGGAAGGAAAGGTGAGAAGGGCGGGGTGGGAGGAGGAAAGTGAAAAGGGGGAGATGAGTTCCTTGCGCGTAGCAGGATTACGTTTTTAGATCGGCTCCTTAACTTCTCTCGAACAGGGGTAAAACTGGGGTGTACGAGGGATCCGATCGAAATTAAAATTAAAATTATCATAGGGACCGTCGAGTGCCTTTGGTGAGCCACGTTCCCCGGTGTGCAGTTAGTTTTAAGTGGATGGATGCTAGTGGAAACGCGCGTATCTCGTGTGCCGCTGATTGGAGCCACCCCTTCGAGTGTCCCGGCTTCGATTATCGTGGCCTCGCGGAGAGTTTCCGCGATGGCGGAGAAGTTTTTCGAGATGTTTGTTAAAATCGAGCGTGGACGAGGGTTAGTTTTTCGGGGTTGATTTACTCTCGCTTCGACGCGAGAAAATTTTGCTTGTTCGAGGGCGTCACGGCAACTTTCCCTTAACCGGGCGAAATTTTAATGTTTTTTTTTTTCCTTTTTTCCCTCCTCCTGTACTCCTGAGACGATTCGACGAGCAAATGATTTTAATTGACAGCCGACGAACGAACGAAGGAAATTTTCATCGACTCCGCGTTAGTTTCGACGATGATCTCCACGATCGCGCCACGTTAATTAACGGCTCGTGATTCGAACAAAAATCCAACGTCCACAGTTTTGTGTTCTCGATCTTTTCGTACCTTCCAATGGTATTCGCGTTCACGTTTTTATTACGTGTGAAAGAGGAGTTTGTTTATTCGTTTCAAGGGGGGGAAAGTAAACTAAATGGATATTTCGCGTCTAATTTAAAAAATTTATAACAATCGCAGTAAATTTCAATTTTAAATCTGCCATTTGTAATCATATAATTTCATATTTCGTATTCTTCAAATTATATAATTTAAAGCATAGATACAATACTTTCTGTACGAATATAGATGAGATTTTAAACAATAAATTTAGTAAATTCTCGACATAAACAGGATACACCCTGTATGTACAACCAGCATGTGTCATCCTTGATTGAACTCGCTGGAAGAAAGTGATTATTTAATCGTATATCCGTGGCACGATACAATAATCTACCTGCGAATACAACGGGTGTTCTAATAGTTACGTTAACAAGTAATCCGACGAAGGACAGCCGATCGCTTATTTCCTCAACGTTAATACAATTATTAAATACAGTTGAGCGATAAAAGTTGATCAATTCGGCCGGCAAGAAGAAGAAGATTTCTCGAGCGTCATTTCTCACATTAAAGGGAAAAGAAAACGAAAGCGGAGACCCTCGAACGAGACAGCAACCTAAGAAACCGCTGTGCGGATAATCGAGAACCCCTCCAATTAAAGAATCATTTCGTACGATGAGAGGGGGGGGGTTAGGAGGGGTGATTCGAGGCAAAGCTCGATCGAGATACGGTGGAATTCGTCGAACGTTCGCGTAACGTTCCGGAAAATTAATCGTGTCCAATATCGCCAAGGGAGAAGGAAGAGGCGGAAAGTGCGACGGCCTGGTAATTTTTGCGCGATTTTATGGGAATTTAAGAATAATTCAATTACAGGCGGGGGATCACTTTACCGAGATATGCTAATGCCGAGATTCGGAACCGCGCGCCAGCCCTCCTCCTCCTCGTCGCCCCACGGTCGGAAACGCGACCATGTCTACGTAACCCGAGATCGTTTCCAATTTAGAAATCTAATCTCCCCGACGTTTATACCTCAAGATAAAAACCGACACACATCGACGATCCGAATGAAAAGTCTTTTCAATCCGGTCTGATTATTCAAATTCATTAGTTTAACAGGTATCGATATCCAGACGACGACTTTTGCTACTTCTTTTATTCCCTCTTGGCTCCTTTTGTCCCCTTGCCTTACAGCACCACGAGCTGTGGACGTTGTTGGAGTGGCAAGAGAGGAGGGGAGGAAGAGGAAGAGCTGTCTAATAAAATTGGCAAGAATTACTTATTTAACCTTCGATCGGGGGCTGGTTGTACTCGTCGATTGAAGAGGACCCCCTTCAGCCTTGCAATTCTTACCTTCTCTCATCGAGCACCTCTCTTCTCTGTCCACTCAGGGATGCGCGAGATATTCAGTCTTGTGCCGCGCAAGGACTTGAAAGGAGGGGATGAAATGAGAGTTTATCGAGCCCCGGTAAACAGACGAACGGTTCGAGTGGTTGAGATATTCTAATGGCGGAGCACAGTAGGCCCCATGGGCGTCGTCGTGGTGTATCGGGCCAGGTATATCTTCGACTAATGCCTGTCGAAGGGAAAAAAAGGGGTCCCCGTTGGTCGATTGCCTCGTGAACAACGCGATAATTATTTGGTTAGTCCGGGAGACCTGGTTTTTTTTCGATTACCTTTGTAGGAATTGCCAAATTCCTATTTTCGAAAGATTTCCCTGTTAGCTCTGAACTACATATAGGGTGTCCTAGTTGTTTCTGATCAAACTTTGTCAGTGTGTTCTATAGGTGTAGGTAAGAAAAAAATGTTATATAAACGTAGGTCGTTTGAAGCTTCGTTAAAAAATTATAACAAAAATACGAGAAAGTTGTAATAAAAATATGAAAAACTTTTTAACGAAGCTTCAAACGACCTATGTTTATATGACATTTTCTGCTTAGCTATATCCATAGAACAGACTGACGAAGTTTGATCGGAACCAATTGGAACACCCTGTATTATTAGTTCGTTCGGAAAGTTCCGCCAGATTTGGTCGTCTGAATTAAGATAATTATAACTCCGGTAAAAGTGAAGATATTTATTCGAAACAAGAACCATTACAATCGATACACCTTTGTGTATATACGACAAAATCCGACCTGGTAATTAATCTATCTGTATTTTAATTACGGTCGAAGCAATAACCATTGCCACATTCTCGAAAAAAAACTCTTTGTTGGAGCACCTGGAAAAATGAGATGAAAGAAAAGATCGCAAGAGACTGGTTGGGTAAATTGCAGTGATTTCACGCGGCTTGTGTACATGAACTTCTGTCCTGATCGTTTTCACATTTGGCCCCGGATCTGTTACCTCAAGACAAACGACAGACGCTCTCGAAAGGGCCGTGTGCATTCCACGGCGGTGGCAAAAAAATTCTTCCCGCATTCTTCGAATGACACTAATCGCCTTCCTTTATCTTTCCACGGTTTCGTACCGCGGCAAAAAAACCACCCGATCTCGCTCGACACTCGGCAATTTGATAATTGTTTCTGCGTTTCTTTGATAACTTCTTGCCCGCTCCAAGTGCCACGAAATTTTCACCCCTCCCTTTTCCTTCTTTCTTTCGACGTATTGCGCTCGAGATCGTGGGACCTCTGTCCGAAGGTACTTTTCAGAAATTCGAAGCACATATTTCTGTTGGCAAGAAACGATTCCAAACGATCGCGGAAATATTGAACAATTATTCTGTCTTTAACTCCGCTAATTGCACGACACCCTGTATTTTTGTGATGAAAAAGATTAATCTTCTAATCGTTACACACTTCAGAATTTTCAGAATTTCGTATCGCCACCTTTTCCCTTGTACCATCAATTACACGACACCCTGTATGTAGCGATTATCGATAAATCCCAAAATTTACCCAATGTGCTACCAAGAAAAATAAAAAAAAAAGAAATCGAAGAAAGTATACAAACAGTTATACAAATATGTTCCTATTACCCCCATTCTTCCTCGAGAAACTATCTAAAGGTCCACGGCGAACCCTTGTCCACCGCGTTTGCCTGCCCAACGAAAGGGAACCAAAGTCTTTAAAAATTTCACGAGTCGAATCTCTTTTCACCGCGAATTTTACGGCCGGCCCACTTTTCCCCCATTTCGGCTAACCCCATACCAACTTCTTCCCCAACACAGTGAGTCGGGAAGGAAGGGAAGAAAAAAAAAGAAGGGAGGCAACAGAAGAAACAGGCGACCCTTGTTCGAAGCACCACGATTTCGTAGCACGCGAACCAACTATCGGTTGTACATTCCACCTCCCCCACACACACACACCAAACCGCCTTCCTTTTTTGTTCACCGATTAGAAAGGTTGGGGAGGTTACACGAACCACGAAAGTTCACGGGGCCGTCTTAAATCATTGTTTAAGTGGCTGGTACCCATTATCTTCTTCTGTATTTCGTTAGTCGTCGTTCCGCGACGTCTTAGTTCATGGCCCGTTTCGTGGATTCCCCGGCTGCGCGCCACGAATTGAAAGCAAGAAACCGAAGTGCGGTTGGAATATTGATTTCACGGTGAAAATAATGCCGCCGGCGAGAAAGTTGCTCGCATGCGATCGAATGTTCGCCTCCGACCGGGGGTGGATTTGAGACACCGCAGCGATACGATGTAATTACGAGCGAACAAGTGCCGACTGGCTGCTTTTTACCAATCAGAAATTACGATTTCTTTCGTTCTTTCCGTGTTTTACGCATCAGTTGTTTATTCTGGAGAATTTTCTTTCGAGAATTGCTAAGAACAATAGAATTACAGATTTTTGAAAAAGGTGCAGAAAAAGTTAGGTTAGTTTCTCGTTCTCGTTGTTAATGAGTATACAAGAAAATGAAATTAACGGTATTCATCCACTCGTTCATTCATAATATTCTGTTTCGAAAAATTTTAATTTAAGAATTTCTTGGGGCATTGAATTCTATATTGACTTGTTTCCAACAAAGTGAAGAAAAATGGGGCGAATGAGCAGAATGAATTATTTCAAAACACGATTTAATTTCTTGCTTAATAGTTTTTATTAATAAGCTCAGAAGAATCTTCGCGTCGGATACACATTTTTAACTGTGAATATGAATACATATGTAAAATGCGATTCTCGAATTGCAATTATATTCAGCGTAATGGCGTAGCGCGCCAAATTCAAACGGCGTAAGAACGTTTCACCAACAGCATACAATGAAAGCTCAACGTTTAGAAAAATACATTTGAAATTAGATGATTACGAAGTTATTTCTTCCATCTTACTTCCCCAGAACCGCTTGAAAAGGAGGCGCTCCTTTGAAATCTTCCGAACGTAACGAAAGATAGGGGTAAAAGGGGCGCGAAATAATCTAACCATTGTAACCGATCCTTGTAGCTGCCCGCATGACGTTCTGCAGCCAACCACTGGTGAACGCATACGAAGCCTTAATAACTTATAGATTGGATATGCGCGTTATTGAGCGGTCGGTTAGAATCCGGGCATTATCGATGGAGTTCCGCTTGTAAGTCTATACGCGCGCGCGTGCATACCGATGCTAATATCAACGTTTCATCTTCCCAGATCCGACAGAGTATGTATACTCGAAGGGGTTACGCGAAAGCATAACGTTAGAAATACAACTAGAGTCAATCATTCGTGATCTCTCGTACTCGTTTTGCTATTCTAAGAATCTTGCTGATATTTCAATCAGCTCACTGCATCTATAGAATGTAATTTCAAATTCTACACATTTACACAATCTTTGGGCTCACTTTTTGGAGAAAATTCTTTCCGACTTTTATATTGCTTTGCTTGCGTCCTTTGTTGTGTGAAATTTTTTACTCTTTCTTTTTTACGTGCTTGTATAATTATAGTGGAAATAAACAGAGGATAGGTGCAAACGTAAAGGGAGAAGTGCACGTACTCCTGCATCTCCTACTTAGACTCTTATTAGAAATAATAGGAACCTTAGCGAGCACTAGTGAGAAAGGTTAACGTCAGTCCGTCCCTCTGGTGGTGGAACGTAGGAACTACCGCCACAGAAAGAAAATTTCCAATTTCTCCATTTTATTTAATTTTTTCTTCGTTCGTCCCTTTCACACTTCCTCGTCATTTTCATTATCTTTGACCTCGCTTTACAACAAATCCCGTGATCGCTGATTCGTAGGCTACGGTAACGCGCTTTACGCGTTTCGCGCCAAGTCCGTTAGCTAAGTGTTCATTATTGAGGGACACTCGCCGCTTGTCGATACACTCGTAGATGGCCGGTAACGCCGATCGAGCGAATTGAGCCACCGCCATTATGGGGTTCCGTTCCGGTTAAGTGTCGTTGGTCTCTCTTCGACTCTCTTTGTCGGGCCGCGACACCTTTAATTAATCGGGTTCCTTGTTGTTTGCGTAGCAGCTCTTTGATGAGAGGCGACCGACGATCGATTAGCAATTTGGTTATCGATATATTTGCCGAAACCTCGAAAATCTAAATACCTTAGGCGTTAAACGCAATATTAATAACAAATTTCACCTTTCCTCTCTAAAAAAGTTTCTTCTCGTAAAATAAATACGGAACGTTCGAAGAGGAAATTGACGATACAGTTGCTAATACTCGAGAAATAAAATTACAAGAAAAACGTAACGGTGTAACAGAGACACATGTCTGATTTTAATTCGTAAAAAATTGAACGAATTAAATCATGTGAATTTTACAAGATTGATAACTTGTTGCATAACAGAACGGGTAGATTAAAAATGAAGCAGAAGCACCATCGTGGTAGGTTTCGTTTTTAAAGTTTCACCAGGCTCGGATTAATTATTAGTATCGATTATTATTCAACGAGGTTTATTGACAGCATCGGCTGTTCTTGGTGAATGCGAGCGTGTGAAGCGGAATGACAACGTTGAATTCTTTATCAGCGTTTCCTGCCTGAAATTCTGTCCGTCTCTACTCGCCGGCCGCGTTAATGCAATTTAACCGCTTGTCCGGGCGTACTAAGGGTTTATTATCAAGAGACACGTCTCGATAGATGTTACTCGGTATCGATTAACGACGGTTCAACTGACTCTAATCCCCCCGAGCCACTTCCAGTTTCAATATATCGCATCGATTTTGCAGGCCTCATCTAACCAATTCCCTTCTATACTCTTCTGCTTGCTGGCAAATTTTCAATTATTCCGGGTTCTTGTCTCTCCTCCTACCCAACGCTCTTTATCGAGCTTTGTAGTTATTATTTATTTGTGTTGGTTCGCCGCAAAATTATTTCGTTTGTTTATCTAGTTATTTACGGCAGTGCTTGGATTACCGATAACAAAAGAAGCGCAAAAATAAAAGCGAGTAACGAAGATAAAAGGGAACAATAGAGGCATTAAGCAATTGTACAGCTAAGGATGTTATACGAATTCCCGGTGCACTTTGCATGGAATCGCGTACACAATTTTTCAGTGATTGCTGAAGTTGATTTATCTCGCAATAAGAATATTTGTAAAAGCATTGTTTTATTCTACTTAAGGTAAACATTATACGCGATTAGAAAGCACGGAATTAATAGAGAGATGAATTAAGATTACGGAACACGAATTTTCTGAACTCTAATGAAATCGACTTGGATGTTCGGTATAAAGAATATGCAGAGTGTAATAAATGAAGCTGGTAAAATTGATCTCGAATGGCTTCCTCCATACAACTTCGTAAAGAAAGGTAAACATTAATATTGAATAACCTGAAAGTGTAATATACGTAATGACAGCTTCGGAAAATTCACGCTAACCTCAAACCTATACGGCCAAGAAATGTTACACAGGCGAACTGTTCGCCAACTATCGATTAGGATAAATATGAAATCGTTCAGAGACTAATCATAATTCGTTCCGCAGCCGCTAGTTAGTGCTCGTATCGCCTGTGCTAGTAAATCGAAAACCGCGCAATATTCAAACAGTGTTGCATAAGCGATCTCTTAAAACACGTATAATCGAGTTTAGTCGAAGTGTAATTTAGATAAATGTGTAGCACGTTCGATATACATATACAAGCGTGTGTAATAAATACACGAGGGTACGGTAATACACACGCTTAAATGGACACGGTGTTATTTTTTCTCTCTCGATCGGGACGAGTTCCACTGGTTTCACGGGTAACAAACGAACGAAACCCGCTCCGCAAGGCGATCAAACTCCTACAAGATGATCCCGCGATCGTAAAACTGTACACTCGCTACGTGAACGCAGTTTTGTTTAGTTCTCCGCTGTATAAATGTCCCACCTACATCGCATGACACCGGGCTTCCTCATCTTCCCCCACCACAATCCGACTAGCAAGCGCGCGCAACGTACACTCGCTTACGTGGCCGCACACGCGTCTGTATGCATCTCGTTCTAACCGGCCTACGCTTCTTTGCTCCCCCTCTCCCGTTCCCGGCCGGGCAGCCCTTTTTTTTATAGCTGGAAGTATTGTAAATTCAAACGATACGTGCACGCTCACGCGGCGGCTCGGGCGTAATTTCTCTGGTCCGATAAAAACTGACGACGCCGGACGGGCTTCTCTATTTATTATGAAATTTCTTTATGGGTTTACAAGCTTGTCAACGACACGCTGGTGCCTCTGAAATGTTCATCCACGCACGCACACCACGGGAAACGTATTAACCGACGCCTGCCTCAGCTTCCTTCTCTCTTTCTCTCTCTCTCTCTTTCATACACTGCTTTTTACACTGCTTCCTCTCTCTCTCTCTCCCCTCTCTCTTGTGCTCGCTCTCGTTTATGGGTTATAGAGCTTCTTGCGTTTCTTTTTCCCTTTATAGTTCTCACTCGAGATTTATAGGTGTCTTTCTTTATATTAGAGCCTCCCATGGACAGGGGCACACGCGCGTTTATCTTTTATTTTGGGAGAGCATCGTTGTGTCCGTCGTTTTAAAAGAGTTTCAGAGGTCTGGATCTTTATTCAAAATCAAATCATTTATGCCGCTTTATTGGTCTCTCCCGTAACATTGTTTCGTACGCCTCCTTGCCGCCTATAGTCTGACTCGATTCTTTTCTCTCGTTGACCTTCTTTTATTCTATAGTTCTTTTTAAATCTTTCTTCTATACTATCTTCTTCTAGGTATCGTAGCTTCTTTCTTTGCTCCATAATAATCCCTTTATCTTACACTTTTGTATCTGTTCCGTTCAAGTTATCTTACAGCGACGTCTCTAAGCCGGGCATTATCTTTCTCACTCTTCGAATCACCGTTGCTCTCTGTTCTTCGCTACGGTTCTCTCACTTTCACGAAACGATAAAAGTGTGCGTATACACACGTGTTGTGTGTACGTGGATATGCTCGATTAACCGACAACGTTTACTGCTCCGGCTCGATGTGTTCACCTGCCCAGGGGGCATCTGAGATTTTTACGACGAGTCGCGTGTCACTTGGGGTTGCAGGCGATAAAATCGTCCCATTGAGATTAACGTTGCTGTGGCTCGCGGGGACCTGTGTACCTGGAGGAAACTCTCGCCTCCCCTGCTTTTATGATCGATAGTTTCTTCTTCTTTTTTTTTTTTCTTTCTCTTATTATATCTAGTCGTTTTTTCCACGCACCCTGGACGACGTATAGTTATGTTCCCATTCTTCAACCCCTCCCGTATACCCCGTATGTTTTGTGTACAGAAAATTCTGCGTCCGTTTAACTTTTTATCAAGTAATTTCGTTACAAATTTTTCTTTCCCTGTGATTTCACCGTAATCACCGATACTTACACATGTCCTTGTCCATTAGGACAGTGCCGTAAGATCAATAGAATCGCTTAATCCAACCTGAACTCTCCCACCCTCCCACAATCCGGAGAAGCTGTTCGCCAATACAAAATCGACTTTGAATCGAATGACAACGAGCGGGCCACTCGTTTACAGGGCGGACGGACGTCAATTATATTGCAGAATGCGTGCGTGGGAGGCGTGAGTTGGAAAAGGGATGGCACCGTAATCGATGCCATCACTTGTCTATGGGTGTGTGTACACTGAGGGGTGATTGATAGACCGATACAAAGCATCAAGCGTGGCGCATCGATATTTCGACGCTATGAAAATTTCATTAGCCCGCCGTATAATGATATAAAGGTGATGTCCCGCGAGAGGGATGGCGCAGGGGTGGGGAGACGGTCGACACTCGTCGAGCTGTCGATTAACTTCGTTCATTATTCGACAATTAATAGAGCGCCTACGTGCGGGACACCGTCGATACTCGCTTTCGGCGGGCTTTTAATAATCGACATCGATGCTGTTCACCCCCGCCATTTTCACGTATCGACTCGTTGCCGACTTTTCGTTGTTTGCAGCTCGTCACTGGCGAGA
>NW_017100227.1:116852-119179 GCF_001263275.1 Habropoda laboriosa | reverse complement strand
GATTTCTCGATCGCTCTTGTGTATATTCTCGAGACCACCATTGAAATGAATTAAATGTCGCTCGTTAGTGTCATTTTTGAAAGTACGGATTACCGCAGCTTTTAGATGACCTGCTTACTATTGCTTGTCTTCGATATTTTCGATGCAACATGCAGGGTGATTCGCATAACTTGTCCACCCTGAATAACTTCTGAAGTATGTGTTCTACAAAAAAGTATTTTATATAGAAATTGCAAAAGTGGTGTATTAGAATCACAAGTAAAGCTTTTAATACTTTCTCATAGAAAATTGACTGTTCCTTCAAATTTTGGTACAAAAAAGTACATTTGAAGAATTCGAGGTTACAAGTTATATGAATCACCCTGTATATCGCCTAACATCGATTTTTAAAATTTGTCTCTTGATAATCCAGACAACCCTGAACATCCCATGTTCCACTTTAAAAAACCGTGTTAAAGTTTGCATTCAAACGAAGAGACTGAAATATCAGTTTCAAGGTCACCGTATGTTTTATTAAAAAATTGAATACCTTAAATTTCTATTAATAGTAGTACATTTGTAACCAGTTGAACTATTCAAATTTATATTCTCCACTTGCTGTCTCGTGAAGATTCACGGGCTCGGAAACGACCCTCTTTCCTGGCCACCAGGCGAGAGAACAGAGGCCTTGTTTTCAATTAGGAACGAATCCCGATGATATCGACTAACCACGTGATTCTCGTTTTCTGTTGCAGGTGAGTCGACGCAGTTTCCTGCGCCACGCGGAATTACGAATTAATCGCGGCCCGTCCTGTTTACACGGCGGGGAGGAGGAACGGCGGCTTCGCGGTGGGGGTGGTAGGGGGGTAAGGATGCCAGAGGGTGACTATAACTTTCATAATTAATCCCACAATTACCGATCGTTCGGACCGGTAACCGATTCCTCTATAGAAGGAGATTCAACCCTGAGGATTACATCGAATGTGAAGGAGGATAATAAGAGAGGGGAAAAAACGTCCTCCAGAAGAGATAGAGATAGAGGGTTGGAGAGTGGGTGGAGAACGAGCGTGAATTCGGTGCGAACGGGATCGACGGAATGTTCTCCCTCTTCGGTTCGGACAGGGTAGGAACGAGTTGGAAGCGGTAATGCACTAATCAACCCCTTAGAAGGCGGATGTATTGGCGCTACAGAGACGAGGCACAGAGGTTTCGGTTATAATCGAAGGCTGCTCGGAAGGCGGAGAGGTGGTGGACACGGATGAGTGCGAGAACAGGGAAGAAGGTAGGGGGAGGAAGGGGGTGGAAAGCAGCCTAGGCAGGCAGGCAGGCACCATTCGGGGTTGGGAGGTAGCTGCTATAGGACGGCACCGCGATCGACGTCGTTGTAGCATACACGATGTAAATTTCGCCCGGGTGTGCGGGTGCACCCTATACGATAGGGTGGAATCAAATCGATAGCAGACTAAGATATACCTATCAGTCTAATTGTCAGTACGGAAAGACCGAGAGAGACAGCGGGCGGCCCCGTGGTATCGGAAGAACGGATGGCGGGCAAAGGGGGTGGGTGAGTGAAAGGCGAACGCGGAAGGAGGACGAGCGAGCAAGTGAGCGCGGGGTAGACCGGAGGGTGATAGCAAGGGGTGGGATATGCCAGGCATATAGCTTAATCACCCTCCTACCGTTCTTCAACCTCCAGCCAACCCTCTCGAACGTTGGTACCTACACCAACCCTGCCTTCTCCACGTCCTAGAGTAGCCGGCCTTCCGTCGTCCAATAATCAATAATTATACTCAAATAAAGAGAGAAGGGGATGGATGAATCGCCCGGCAAAGGGTTAGAACGGAGCGAGAGTTAGATATCGGCATAAGATACTGAGCGAGATGCAGCTAAAGCCACCTAGTACCACCTATACTGCATCCTCTCTGGTCTCTCCCTATATCCTCTCTGCCTGTCTATTTCTCTCACTCACCTCATCTTCTTCCTTCTACCACCACCACGACCACCACACCTCCTCCTCCTCCTCCACCACTATCAACCCTTTAAACCTCCCAGCCTCCGATACCTCATCCTTCTTCGTGTAGCCTAGGTACAAGCGAAACCACCCCCGATGCGGGCTTCTGACTTGGCTACCTGTCGTATTACGCGATCGTCCTGCTTGGACCTGCATCTTCGCGCAATTTGCCCACTTAATCAGTTTCCGCGGGCTCTGCTCAGCCTCTTTGATCTCTCGGACATCGCCTACTGATCGAAAACGATGATTCTTATCGAGAAACTAATTATCTGTCCAACTGGTGTTCCTTCCAATTTTGATAATATATCTCTGTTCGGGAACATCGAGCGCTATTTTT
>NW_017100227.1:106981-116812 GCF_001263275.1 Habropoda laboriosa | reverse complement strand
CATGTGGCAGCAGCCCCTCGGAAAAAATACCGCGAGAATCAGGCACCGGAAGCTCCGCTTTGCCGCCTAATGTCGCCCCCACCTTGACGTCTCAGACTTCCTCAAGCGGGTGGAAAGGGAAGCAACAGAGGGTAGCTCTTTTCACCCTCTTGTCAGTATACATCAGAACCACGAGAACTCCTAGAACATCCGAGACAATCTGAGATCGCGATCTTCAGTGTAGAAATTTTTAGAACCTCTTTGCACACACAGAATAAACTGATAACAGACACGCGTCTGGATACGATCATTCGTGCAGTCCACTACTCAATAACTCGTCCACCTACAACGGAAAGTCTAACTCTCGCAGCGTTTCTATCAAGAATCAACCGCTTCGAGTGCGAATAATTACGATAAATAAAGATTAACTCGATCACAGCTTAAAACGGGAATGTAATTCCACTTGTTCATGTATAATTAATCCTACCGTAATCATCGGGGAAAAAGGAACGAACTGTTACACGTTACTCTAGGTCCTCTATCAGCAGCTAAAGCACCATCCTCCATTTATTTAAATCTCCTCGGGATAAGGGGGTAGCCGCGAAAGAACTATCAGCAGTTTCCCTCTCATTTGCTACTAATCCGACTTCCCCATCGAAATTTCACGGCGTCGCGTCCCAGTTTTCCCCGTACACGCGGCGCCGCGCACCGGATGCCCCAGTTAAACGTTGTGGCCCGTTCAGCTGCATGCGGAACGTGGCTGCGTTCACTTTCACTCTGTTCAGCGAAAGTAAAGGCTGCATCCCCGCTCTCTGAGGGCGGTTGCGAAAGGGGCAAACAACGAGGAGCCGACAACGCGGACCGTTGGACGGTGGTAGGTTGTTTGAAAGGAGGATACCAGGTCGGACGATGGGGCTGAAGGGTGGTGTGCCACCGAAACCAGAGGGAGGGTGGTAGTGTCTGCTTCGCCACTTTGGAAACTCTTGTGAAGTAGCGGGAACTCCCGAGGATCGCACTCCCTGTAAGCGGGTCAGAAACTTCTTTCGATCCTCCCTTGCTTTCTCCACCTCCTCCTTTCTCTCACTCTCTCGCTCTTTCTCTCTCTTGGTCTCTTTCCCCGTCAGTTGCCCGAGGTTAGGGATTACGAGTTTGTATCCACACCGACTGCCCGCCTTGTTATTCTTCCCACCCCTTTTAGCCCTTCTCTCTCCACCTGCCTCCACGTTTTGTCTCGCCTTTCTTATTTTTCTTAGAGAGATCTAACTGACGTTCGCGTAGATAACATGAAATTAGATAACTCGTTCGATTTCAGTATGGAGCTCTCTCTCCAATGTGAACATTCGATTCTGCGTTTAGGTGGAGATATGTATAGGTATTGTCTTCGTCGAGGAATTTGTGATAAAAAATAAAAATTGAGGGAAAAAGTTTGTAGCACAAGCTGTTCAAATTGGCAGACAAGTATTTTTTCCGTTCGAATACTTGGAGTGTAAATGTATAATTAGATGGAGAGGGAGAAAGTTCGATTTTGAAATGAATGAAACGCGGGAACGTTAAAACGTGGAACGCGTGTATATACTGACTCTTCCTTTCAGAATCACGAATCGCGTACCGGTTCTATCCTCGGAGGAGGGATGAAGTTACTACTCGCGGAATCAATTTGTTGTTAAAACGGATCATACGTGTGTTCCTATTGAAACTGGCAAAAGGTACTGCGGTGCTAGGAATTCAGAGGCAATTTAGCGATTATCGACATCGCTTCCTACCCTCCTGCTTTATTAAAAAGGATTTCCCTCGTGCACCCTGCTTTCTTTCACCCGATGTAACGAGAATGATAGTTTCAAGTGCAGCGCATTAATCTGTCAAATTCGTTTCTCTTTTTTTCTCTCTCTCTCTTTCGCGAGTCATGTCGTGCGTAATAATTTAATAATTCCAATGGAAGAATTGAAGCTTCCTCGATGTTTACGAGATCTGGAGGGATTAAAATTTAAATACGAAAAAATATATATTGGGTTCTTTAGAACCGTGTTTTTCCTGGCTTTCGAAATTTTTCCAAGTCTTCCTTTCGTTTTTTCGTTGATCTTAGTTGATAGTTTAGAAGGATTAAATCCGGGGAGATGTTGAAGGCTACTTGTAAACTAGAGAATCTTTGTGCAACAGGCACTCAAAAAGCGTCCAACTAGGAACTCAAAGTCTCCGCAATGGTAACTTGAGCGAGAAGTAAACATTTCCACGTTTCTCCCAACTCTAACTACACCGAGGAAGACTTTCTCCCCTCTTGATCCCAACTTCCGGCGTGTCCGTGAAAAATGAAAAGCTCAGGACGGCGTCTCGAACTGAGGCGTATCCGATATGTGATTCGGAGGTTAAGTCTGGTCCGCAACACGTGCCGTCGCGTTCTCTGCGAAGAGGGCGAAGAAACCCTCGGTCGGGTTCGCCCCCGTGCCTAACGAGGGCACTTCAAAGCGAACTGGAGCGATATTAAAATTAGAGATCCGTCATCGAAGCCGGTGGTGATTCGGCTCTGAACCCTTCGTTCGAGCCACGGGGACATGCTCGGACGATGGTAATATTTCGAAGGGGGTGGAACGAAGACGGAGGGGGGGAAGCAGGAAGAAGAAAAGCAGAGACAGAACGATCGAGGATGGCGAATACGTCGAAGAGGAGGAGGGGGGAGGGTAGCTTGGTGAGGGACGTTCGCTCGGCCAAAAGGGTGTTACGATAAGGGGTTGAGCCTGAACGGAGGAGGCCGGTAGATCAATGAAAAGGGTTGCTCGACCTGGGGGTGGATTGATCGCCGATAGGGAAATTTCGTTAGTTTCCTCCAGTCATAAAAGGCGGCAAGGGTGGTAGCGGTGGTGGTGGTGTTGGTACTTCAGCCACCGCCGCGGAGAGGCCTAACTAACGTTCGAGCCACCCTTCGAAATTCACCCTCGGCTAGGAGTGAGACGAGGGTGTTCGTCAGGGGGGAACGAGGTGGGCTCGAGAAGGAGGAACGGGTTGCTGGGGCTATGTGTATACCTACCTCCGAGGAGCCGACGCGAGCCATGGAAGCACACGTCAGGGTATTAACGAAATTTTAACCAATCAATGAGAAGTTCATTAGCCCGTACCGCGAGCATTCCCTCACCCCTCCCGGGCCTAGTCACCCACTCCAGGGCTACTACACGCGAGTAGTATTGCCAGAGATCGCACGGCCTTGATAAAATTCAACAACGCATACGGGCACCTACCCCATGCTGTTTCGTTTCCAGGCTATTTGCTTAAGAACATCAAGTCGAAGCTTGATTTTTGCCATGAGAATATTCTTCGGATTTGTACCGATGAACGATCGGGGGTATTTCAAAGAGCAACCGATATCAACCGGAGAGCTGTGTGTCACGAGGGTGGTTTTTTTTTTTTTCGTGGTGTCATTTGTCTCCGATGTAAGGAACCGTATCCTCGATATCGGTACGCACAGCGATCTGTCGCTTGGATGATACGGAGTAACCAGTTTCAGGGAGAATCGGGAAAATTCTGAGTCATGATCTCTGTTGAAGGTTTTATTTATTTAAAATATTGAAAATCTAATTGAAGCTTCCATAGATTTATGTTACACTTGCAAAATGGAGTCAACATGTTAAAGGGTTAAAATAGGGAAGAGAAACTAGCTATGGTTCGTAGCAGGTAGCATCAAAAATTAAAACTCTCAGCTTCTAAGACAGTTTCCTCTTGTTCTTCATTTTTACCACTCCAACCTTAGTACGACTTACCTACCTGTATTCGTTACCATTTTCAATATGAATACACTGCCGGTAATCGTAATTTGTGTAAGAAATTTTTTATATATTACTCAGACATCGCTAACTTTCGAATAGACAGCCTTCCTTTTTAACTACAGTCGTCGTATTCACATCTGAATTACTCGCACAAGTTTAATTCAGTGTGTTAGATATGTGCAACGTGACACTTACTAATTGTATTATAAACAAAACTAAAGTAAACCCAGTAATAAACACTGCGTTCAAAAGCAGCAAGTGTCCGATGACTCATGTACAGTCCCGCTCATAAGTGTCAGGACACACTTACTGAATGTATAGCCAAGCTATTAGAAAATTATTCAGCCTAGAATCTCTCGATACAACGAGTACGTACATTTACGTACAAGAAATATAATTTAACCCTTTGACTGCAGACCACTCGTCTCCGAAACGAGCCTGAATTTTTCTTTCACCATCACAACTAACGTTTGAGTAGCTTCAATTGAGGTGGTGTACACTATTCCCATAAAAATATCCTAACTTTTTATTTAATATTAAAGGTTTTAATAAATAAAATTAGGATTTAATAAATAAAATTGCCAAAATAGCCTGAGAAACTACACGCCTGTGGTAACGTCTCAAATACAAATGTCTGTAGCTTAATAATTTCTGTACTAACATACTGGGTGTCCCAATACTTATACACTTACGTATATATATATACATTCTTACAACCCTAAGGAATCGAGGTTTCCAATAGAAGATTCATCCTAACACCACAAATATCTATATTTCACTAATTTCCACACGAACACACCGGGTGTCCTGATACTTCCAAACCGCCATACACACAGACACACACACGTTCTTCGAACCCTAAGAAATGTTGCTCTCCAATGGAGGGAGGATGCATCGTAACAGCCTGTCTAGTCTAGTGTCGCCTCTATCGAGCAAAAAACCATCGAAACTGTGGGTCCTTACATCCTCACGGAGCCTTATCCCTCCATCCATCCCATCATGGATCAACAGTTAGCAAATTGTACCCCGCGTCCGCTGCTTTTTTGCCCGTCCGTCATTTGTCTCCGGTATCACTCCTCCCCTAACACCCTACTCCTCCTCCTCCTGCTCCTCTCTCTCTCTCCTCCCTCGTAGCTGAGGGACGCGCTACAATATATCGAATAAGCCACAACGACAAAAAGAGCGGGCGACGCCGCGAAGGAAGGGTTGCGACGCTGTTCGAGTTGGCCCGTGGGAAGAACAAAGAGCGCGCCGTGGTGGGGGTTTACAGGGCGGCGGGAGGAGGGATAGGGGGAGGGGGGGATAGAAAGCGATATAGGCGGAAAGGGTAGCCGACCGCGTAAGGGAGGCGCAGACGGAAAGAGAAAGAGAGAGAGAGAGGATGAAAGAGGGAGAAGGGGGGTGGCATTTAAAACCGAGACGCGCGGAGAAAAAGAGATTTGCATTGCCCGGCTATAGGGTGGCCAGGGGATGGCACGGGGTGCGGTTTTCTGTTGCGGAAGACCGAGGGGGTGAGTAACGACACGTATCATACGCGGAACCATATAACGTCGGCGGACACGTACGTTCGATATCGCGCCGGTTTTTACGGGAAAGTTCCACCCTTCGGATCCACCAATTAGACCACGCGAAGGAAACCCCCCTGCCTGGGTTCTCGACGATCTCCTCCTCGGCTCGCCGGGTGGAATCAGCGTGCCTATATTTCGTATATACATACACCACGTATCCAGTAGGTATATCGGGTTTCTTGGTTCGACTTTTTCAATTATACCATTTTTCTCCCACCCTTGTAAATGTTCTTTCCGATGGGAGAACGTAAGATCGTGGAATACGTTAATTTCGTCACCGTTTCGTTCGCTACGAGTTTCGGAGGAAATGTGTGTGTGTGTGTGTGTGTTCGCTGGAATAGTTATTATTCGATACGTACGACTGGAAATGAACTGTTTCGCCGATAGTCGAATGACCGGTGCATTCTGGCCCTGCTGCCTGACTTTCAATCGACAGCGATATTTCATTCGCGAAGTGCGAGAATAAATTATTCAATTGTATGTATTGGATAGGTGTGCATACCGGGTGTCCTAATTGTTTTTGATCAAACTTTGTCAGCATGTTCTATGGGTGTGTTTAAGAGAAAAGTGTTATGTAAACGTGGGTTGTTTGAAGCTTTGTTGAAAAGTTATAACAATAAAACGAATTACGAAGAGAATTGTAACGGGTGTGCTGTTATGATGCAGAATGTAAATCTAATCTGTTTATGCAAGCTGTGTTCGCGATCTGAGATCGTTGAAGGTGTTAAATGGAACTTCTACCAGCATCATTCTTGTCTTGTATCATAGCAACCGCAACTTTGTTATTTTTGTTGTAACTTTTTAATAAAGCTTCAAACGATCTATGTTTATATAACATTTTTCTCTTATTTATACCCATAGAACATACTGGCGAAGTTTGATAAAAATGAAATTGGGACACCCTGTATATACGCTCTTCGTAAATGAGTGACCACTTGCACAGAGCATACCTATAGATACATGTACGCCCTTCGTAGCGAAAGGGTTAATCTCGATTTATGTGGGATTTTTACGCTGGCACAGTTTCAGTTACCGATAGAATTACCAGTGTTATTCAGACTTCTATTAAAATTAACCGAAGTTTTCACGAACGATGATAAAATTGTTGAAAAAGGAGAATTTTTCAAGTTTCGATTAAAAATTCATCTTCGATGAGACAGCGACCGATCGAACGAATAATTAAATAAGGGATTTCGAATCGCCGATGGAATAACGTGTTCAGAGCCAGCCCCGAAGCGTGGAATCGCATCCCCAGATCTCGTCATTTTCGCCCTCGGTGCTTGCAACTTTCTCATTAGCCAGCGCGACAATGTGGCGGCCGCGTCCGTACACGCGACGCACAATGAACGCAAGCGAACGATCGCCGACTCTCGCGTCGCATAAATGTCACCGAACACTTCGTATATCGAACGCTTCTGTCAATAAGCGGCGGGGCCACGCTGCCGCCGCGCCGCGCCGATTCGAAAGCCGCTGATTACCAAATGAGCGATCCCCCCGACCCAACTTTTCACCTCGTCCAATGTTTCATACTGTTCACGTGAACTCTATTTTTTTTTCCCCCCCGGTTTTTGTGAAAACATTTTTCGGGAAAATTAACAAGGAAATTGACAAACTTCGTTCTAATAATTTTAATGTGATCATTCTCTTTTTTTGATAATTAGTGAAACATGAAATTAAGTGAAGTAAAATTAGTTGGAGAGATTGAAATTTAATGGGACAACTAAAATGCCAATTTAATGGGTAAGAAGAATAAGAATACGAATTTTAATTTACAATAATTTTGATTTTAATTTCTTTTTTTTAATTAAAAAATACCAAAACAATATTCTTCTGTCGCGATTGAACATCTATCAATGAAAGTGTCAACGATTAACGAATTTTGGAAGAGTTTCAATTTTCTAGCTTTTCCATTTCTTAGGAAAAATTTAATATCATTGATATTTTGTCGTTTCTCCTGCAATTTGCACCGTGGAAATCGTGTGAATCCGCCAGTAGGAATGCAGTTGGACAGAAGAAGCTATATATTAGTCTGACCACTTGTCCTAGAGAAATATTGGAACAAGGAAATGACCAGTTCCAATCGGAGATGCTCTATGTACTAATTAATTTTTGTCGACACGAAGTAATTTCGACAATTATTCAAGAGTGAGCTCGATAATTTGATTGATCCTTCCCGATGACAAATGGGGCTGCATTTTAACGGGTGACTCCATTCCATTAATTCGTAATCTAATTACTCGTTCAAATCGGTCTTCCTACAGATTTCATCATAGATGAATCCAACAATTCGTACTAATCTTTTTGGCCATTCTAACGAGAACTAATACACACAATTAAAAAGGGAAACAAAAACTTTCCTTCTTGAAACGTTCCTCCTGAACGTTCGAGGAATATCAAGGAAGATAAAATTAGCCGGGAAAAAATTCGTATAAATTTCAGCAAAAGATTAAGCAGAGAATCAGAAGGGAATGGTGCAAGGCACGAAAGGAAGAATTACAAAGAGAATTAACCTAAAGATTGGAGACAGAATCGAGCAGAAAATGAAAGAAAATCGAAGAATCAGTTGGTCGCAGAAGCAATGGACAGAAGACGAGAAACTGTAAGAAGGAAACTCTAAGAGCAATTCTCTCGGTAACAGAGAGCAACGACAGATATAAAACAGAGAGCAACAGTGAACGCAGAACCACGAAAAGAAGAGAGAGAAAAAGTAAAAATAAACGAGAGAAGGACAAAGGAATGGAGGGAGAGACTACCACTGTACAGAAATGGTTTCGGCAAAGAGTGCCCCCGCTGGTGCTCGGTCGTAATAAGCATAAATCCTCGGAGGCTTATCTAGCGGCGCCCAGAAGAACGCTAAAATAAAATATCATACATTCTGCCTTCTACCCTTCGTGCCAGGCTATGTTACGACTACTACCCCCCTCCCCTTATACGTTCGTTTCGCGTCTCCACCCTAACTTTGTTTCACCTTCCACGGTTCGCGGATAACGTTCGAAATAAAACATCTTCCGGCAATCTCGAATCCCTTCAGAGAAGGAATATACACTCGTGTACAATCTGATCAGAAATAGAATGGATATTCAACGTGAAAATTTAGGTCAATTAGAAAAAAAAGAGGATGAAAAATTCGCTGATCGGGTAAGTATTGAGAAATCGGTGATATTGTTTCGTGGATTACGTTTCGAAATAGAATATCTTTCGGAATAGAAGGGGTATTCAATTTTAAATTTAGGTCAATTAGAGGAAACGAAACGAAGAGGGTAAAGAGACTCGCGATCTCATATGTAAAACTCGCTGGTCGAGGTATAGTCTGTGGAAGAAATATAGCGAGATCGTAAGATCAGTCGTGAAAGTTTGCATGTTCGAATCGAGGGAGACCTGAGAAAATAAGGGTTAGAAATCTCAGTCAAGGCCATACGAAGTATACCTTAGCTTTGATTCAGTCCCAATTGGAAACGTAAAGATAAAATCGTCGAAACCTCAGTCAGGACTACATGAAATTCGCTTTAGCCTTGAACAGACCCAGTTGAAAACGTAAAATACTGCAGCTATAGGTATATGTGTAGTTGGACCAGTATATTCCTGTGTTTGTCGCTCAGGATAAACGCTGAGAATAATTCATATTTCTAACGTTTTCCAAACTCTACACTACGTCAATTTTTTTAAAGATCCTCTAATCGAAGAAACGACGACCGAGTTGACTTGGTGCGACCTTGAACGTGAAACACGAGCTCCTTATCTCATCCGAACTACACCTACGCCAATTTTACAACCTCGCTACAGCTCTTCCACCAAGAAGGATACCGATAAATCAGCGACACCAAAAGGCGACAACTGGTCGAAGCGAATCTTTCCCTCGGGGATGGCGAAGCGAAGAAAAAGAAAGAAAAAGAGAGGGAATGTAACGGGTGAACAAAAAAAGATCGACAGAGGGGTCAGGGTAGATTTTTGTGCGCGTCGATGCAGCGCGAGATGTTGGCCAAAGGCACGTAGTCTGTGTAATGAGGCGAGATACATTTTCAGGAGGGGGAGTGGGAGGGTGGCAGAGGAGGCAGCCTCGTCGGGGGTAGCTGCCGGAGAAGCTCTGCGGCCCGATGGTGGAAGGGGTGAGAGCTCGGAGGGAAAGGGTTGAGCTCGAAGCCCGATCAGTCATTAGACAAGTGGGTATTCACATATATCGAGTTGTAAAATCGATAGGGGTGTCCGTTAGCCGTGTATCCTGTAAGGAGACGATGGTGGGGATGAGATGCGAGCCGATAGGGCGGCAGAGGATGGCCGCGGGGGAAGGAACAGCAGGGAAACGAGGCTCTTCGCCTCAACATCAGACGAACGAAGACAGAACGCAATCCCTTTCCCTCATCCCTCGTTTCCCCTTCGACCCCTTTTGTTGCTTCGCCATCCACCACCCCCTGCCACCGCACGTATCCAGTCCTTGCATATTAATCCTGCCCATAATTCCCACTTCCCAGTTTGGGCAACCCTTCGGCTCCGGCTGCCTCGCTACCCCCGTTGAGAGAGCGAAAGGGAAG
>NW_017100227.1:91462-106878 GCF_001263275.1 Habropoda laboriosa | reverse complement strand
CAGGGGGTGGGCTGAGGAGAGGGAGGGAAAGGGATAGCCGCCTCCTATCGATTGGGCTTTCTTTCCGAGCCCGGCTTTTAATTGGCATTCTCCCGTGGCGAGAAAAGGAGAGAGTCTCGGAGATCCTCTGCTCCGCGGCCACGGTACTCTCCGTGTTACCTTCCAAGGGGACGCCAGAACCGCGATCTTTTCCACGCCATGCAAAAATTACAGATCGACAGCGCCGCGCTCGCTACCATCCACCTACCCGCGACCCGCTAGACACTTGGTACACTCTCCGTGAAAATTCATGTATGGTACATTTGTGAAAGGGGAGTGACGTTTAGTCGTTATTATTGTGAAGGGAATTAAATTTGACTTTATTTCCAGAAGATCTTGCTGAAAGTCTAATTTCGATAGACATAAGTATATTGTTATGTTCGAAGGTAAAGGACAAGTTTATTTTTATATGAAAATAATATAAGAGATTGGCTGGTTAAGATTTCCATTTGGGCCGTTTCATATTTTCGTTGTTGATAGTTGTAATTATGATTTTTGCAGTACTGTCAATATTATAATATACAAGAAGAAATAGAAAAAAGTGAAAAGAAGTTTCACGTTTGATTTAAAATTAAAAAATCCAAGATCATATTTCCTCGTATTATAAAAATTTCCTCGTACCGCCATAGCTAGACAGGATAATTAGGTGGCCCGGTGGCGAACGTGTTAAATCCATTTCTCAAAATAAAGTTACTCTGTAAAATATGGTCTAAAATACTGATAACATAAGTTCCAATTTTCATGCTTTAAATTATCAATAATGTAACACATTATAGTCTTCTTACGATATATCTCGGAGCCACGGAACAAAAGCTTACAACACCTTTATCAGAAATTCGTCCCATTCAGTTGTCAATAGGTACCTGAAAATGTTCCCCAAAAACAAACGAGACAAGAGAAAAATTCAATTTCACACAATACACTACGATCATCCGAATAATACAACAGATACTTCTTACGACACGTCTTGAATCTATGAAACGCAAACTCACATCTCCTTTACAAAAAAAAAAAATCCATTCCATTCAATCGCCAGTAGGTATGTAAATATTCCCCCCCGAAAGCAAACCGCGGAACAAAAGAAGAATTCGGTTTTTCATCACTTAAAAACCCTCGCGGTTCGTAGTCGATATCAGTATTGAACGTAGAAAACAAAGAACACTCGAGCGTGTACAGTATGAAACAGCGGCCGAAACTCGTATCATCCCCCCAGTTCTGTAGCATCGCCGTCGTCGTCGTCGTCGTCGTCGTCGTGATCGTCGTCGAGAAAAGGAGAAGAGAGAGATCCGCGGAGGGAAGCACGCGGACCCATGCGGCCATAACGATCCCTCGCGGCGCATCATTGGTGGACAGGCAACGAAAATTAATACGCGAAACAACCGGCCTCCTTGCGCACCCCTGCGTGCCGTCGCGCACACGTACTCGTTTCCGCGGTCACGTGTGCGCCGGGCTTCCCCTCCGACCCCCGCGCGGACACATAAGTGCGAGGAGAGGGTTTTGCGGCGGTGTGCGTGAAGATTGATTATACCGCGAGAGAAAATGTGATCAATAGCTCAACAAACAAAGGCCCCTCGGACGCCTGTGTATAATGCAAATAGGAAAAATCACGGTAGAGGGTTGAAGGAGATGATCGACGGTCAAGAAACAATGGCAACGCGCGCCGGCTACTTGGAGCCTCGCTCGACTCGACACCGTCCCCTTTTCTCCAACCTTCTCCCTCCTCCTCTATCCTCTGTCTCTCCCTCCTTTCACTCTCTCTCTCTCTTGCTCTTTCTCTTTCTCGCTCGACTTCTCACCCCTGACGCCTTCGGCTTCGCTTTAATTTGCATACGACCGATCATGTCTTCCGGTCCGGCTCACCTTCGTCCTGACCACCCCCGCCATGCCTTGCGACCATCGATCAAGCCTCGCTTGTTTTTACCCCCCTCTCCCTCGTAATAGCTCTCCCTCCCTCCTCCTCCTTCCATCTCCTTGTCCCACCGGTTAACCCGTGGACATCGGCCGTGCCGCGCACTGCTGCTGATGCCTCGTTGTGTCGTCTCCTCTCGGGCTGAGGATCCCCTTAACGAGGATTGCTCCTTCTATCGATGACATTATTCCAACACGAAGACTTCTGCTGGATGAGTGAAAAGGGGTGGTGGGGGTGGGCCCAGTGTTGCGCTACGGTAAGAAATAATGGGCTGGACGACGGCGTGACGTGATCACGCCCTTCTTTTCGGGATAACGGGGAATAGATGTTACAGATAGCGACAAGAGGCGGTACTTCTTTTTTTTTTTGCATACCGGGTGTCTTGGTTGATTTTGATCGAACTTTGCCAGTGTCTTCTATGGGTATAGGTGAGAGGAAAACTTCGAGCGAACTATGTTCATATTGTCTTGTTTATATCTGTAGAAGATACTGAGAAAGTTTGATCGGAAGCAAATGGAACACCCTGTATATGAGAATGTCGCTGTATCTTGTCTCTTTCTTATGGAACAGTTGTAACTTTCTACGTCCTTCTTTCGAGCGGAGATGTGGAAAGAAGCTGATTTAGAAAAGAACGTGAAAAACGAGGGTAGATTGTTATCGATAGAAAGGAAAGTAGAGGAAAGTGAGGAGAATCATCCCCTCCAGTCTCTCTATCTTGCCTGTTATCAACTCTGATTAATTTCTCGCATGTCTTTTGAAAATTAGATACACCAAAAGTCGTAAGATTCGGTTTGCCCAGTGAACGTATATCTGAAATTTACGACATTGCTTTCCCTGCTGTTTTTTTTTTCTTCTTCTATTTTCATCGGAGGATACGATTCCGTTTTTATTCACCTGGAACCCGTATCTACGCCTCCGAATTCGTATCTTTCATTACCCGCGGTATATCAGCCAGACAGATTGAATGATCCAAAAGCGGGACAAAAAAAAATTTATGATCCCCTGTCCGCGGAACATACCTATTCAGCGGCGTTGCTATAGGCTGACCTGAGATCTGGGGCAAGATCGAAATTCAATATAGAGGAACACGCGGCCTGGCCAATCGAGGACCGTGAATTTTTACGAACGATTCGGACGTATGTGAAACTTAACGAATCTGTGGACGAAACGAAATACATTTGCTTCCGAGCAGCACGAATCGAGCTTTCTTATGCCTCGATAATCTGCCAGTCTTTTAACAACAGGCTGGCTAATCGAATATTTGGTGGATCTGGTAAATTTCTAGCGGTAAGTTTAGCAATTCAACGATCTAATCGAGCCGTCAGCCGGTGCAACTGACTATTTAATAGTGCTAAGTTAATGGTAACAATTTGCTGCTATTTAGGTATTTCTCTACTTTTGTTTTAGCGTTTAAAAATTAACAAAAAAATTGTTTAATTTATCGTTGTAAAAATTAAGGTGAAAGTACGCAAAAGGCAAACGTTAAGGGAATAAATTCACGCCAAAATCGAAGTACCTACAGTCGCCATCACTAGAAAAAAGGGTTAAGAGTATATTATAAAAATTTCTTTTCTCGAAAGTGAAAAATCACCTTTTCATGGATCGCAAAATTCGATTTTCCAAAAAGGAAAGAAACCTCGAATACCCGCGTATACAACGAGAAACCCTCGTTTCCGCAATTGCATTTCCCGCGTTAGGGTGACGAAGAAGGGAACGATGGAGAGCAGAGGGAAGAAAAAGCGTGGCTGGTTTGTTTGTTAAACACCGTTGAAACAAAAACAGGAGAAAAAGGAAAGAGAGTGGCACGGCTTCGATTTTCGTTCCTTTTTCATTATCCGTAGCTCATTCCATCGGCTAGACCTGTCGATGCATGCCGGAGGCGTGAATTCCACGAAATTGAAGCTGTGCTTCTCAATTAACCCCCGGAAAAGGGATGATGCATCACCGGGGAAAAACAATTGATACAATCTCGTTCGCATCGTCCGTTGCACCGTGCAAAACGCATTCAGGTTTAAAATCGTCCCCCTCTCGCCTGCTGCCGACTCTTTCCACCTCTGGGCTACCCTTTGCACACCCTCGCAAACAGATATTTTCGTCGCGCGTAGCCAGTCGCGTAACACGTGGCTGGGTTCCGATTCGAAACTTTTGAGCGCCCGCGATTCATCGCGATTGATTGCGTCACGATTCCCCCACGATTGCCCCGTTCATTCCATGAACCACCCCCTCCCGACATCCACCTTTCCAAGGAATCAAAAGTATTGCGATTATTGTTAAGGGGGAATATATCAGCTCTTTCTTATTGTCTCATCGAATTTCTGCTGGTGTGACAATACCATTTCTCGCTGCATTATTTTTATCGCGACTAGGAAAAATTGCAAATGTGACAGGATGTTTCGGAAATGAAAAACGAAAGCCTTTGTCATTTTTTAATGCGTAAAGTAATTGTTTTAGAAACACACTCTGAATGAAAAGTTATTCTAATGAAAGAGACTGTTACATGCGTGATCGTAAAATTAGTGAAGTGTATGTAAATTGTAAAAAATTGATTTGATTGGGAAAAGCTACAAATAAATTTTACTCCAAGTATTTGTCTCTTATTGACGCAGCTTCGAAGATATTCAAAGTGGCAATTTTTATCGGCCTACCTTGTATATCGATACTGTCACGTTGCACTCTTTTACGCTTTTTCTATGGTAAATAATGGCAGTTACCAATACGCGTTGAATAAGATTATCGCATTGAAATGCAAAATTACTTCGTACAGACGTAGTATCGATATTTGAACGGATATTTATGTAATTGTTTCTCGTTATCTGTGATGTGTCAGCACTTTCTAGTTCTCTTGCAGTGTGATGTATTCTTTTGTCTCGAGGTTCACGTTTCATCGTCGTTTGCAAAATTTCACGATTCTCAAGTTGCATGTTTTCTTTCGTTAAGCCAGTCGAAACACAGTAACGATGATTCGTAACATTTATATCGAAATTCGATGAGAACACATCTTCGTCGAGACGTTGTGAAATATACCAAGATCGACGTTTCGTGAAACGCGAGCCTGAATCGATGTTCCTCGAAGCGTTTCTCAGATACATTTTCTAGCGGAGCAAAGAAATTCATTTTCCGTCATTTCTTGACGACTGATCGGTCGATAACAATTGTTACAAATAATTACATATTCTAGTAGTAACGTACGGCTACTCTGAAAAATATTCCGACACCAAGGAAACAATCGTTGAACACGGCACAGGTAAAAATATTTAAGATATTATATGAATATTTCAAATATTGATTTTTGTTAAAGGATCGAATATTTGTGTAACAGATAATTTCGTATACGAAAATGCGTTGAACTAACAATACGTAATCCTAAAGTACAATAAATGACGTTTCGTGACTAAAAAACGTCAACCTAATCTTTTTACAATTAACCGAAATATATCAGTAAAATATAGAATATATTTGGGAGTAACTGTAACTAAATTCATCCTATCACGTTGTTCTTCTAACATTTTTATCCAATTTCTTCAATTTTTTTAATTTTATCGGATTTAATCTTTTTTTACTAATGTCCATCTCTAAACCTCTTCCCTGATTTCCTCCCTTTTAGCCTCTCTCTCTCTCTCTCTCTCTTCCTCTTCCCCTTTGTTTCTCTACCTGATCTGCTATTCATGTTCCTTTTTGCCCCTGTCTCTCTCTCCACACCGTCCTTTTTCTTTCTCTCCCGCTCGTTGCACCCTTTCTTCCTGATCGCATTTTCCAACACGTATTCATTGTACCTATTCACACGTACCCGAAGGTAGATGGGACTCGAATTCTCATGCAATTGATTACTTTCCAAGAGGCGGAATAATAATGCTTTCGTTATTGATGTGCTACTCGACTACCCACCTAGATCAGCCTATTATTTTCGGATTAACTGATATATTCTCATAGACTGGCGAAACTGATGAGCTTAGTGCATAAATAACTATTAGAAATTTTGTGTGTTCACGACGAATGTTCGTCATTTTTTCGTCTTCGAGTTAATCGATGGTTTTATCCTTTTCGTACCTCCACTGAACACTTTTAGGAGAGTGCAATCTTTTTATTTCAGATTTTGCCTCTTCTGAGAAAATTTTAATGAATACTCGAAGAAAATCTGCCATTTGAATATATTTCATAACATAAACTAGTCAGCTTATAAAAATCCATATGTATCCTACAATTTCGATTTTTTTTTAAATATAGCAGTTTAGAAAAAAGCAAGATAACATTGGCTGTTCATCTTAGTATTGACAAAGTGAAATTTTCATAAGACTTTTTTCAACAAGCTCTCAGAAATGTCTCAACTGTGATATTATACCTGTATCGTCTGAGAATATTGTACTCATTTTCATTTGTAAACGAAGAAAATGAAATAAACTGATTGACGAAAAACGAAAACTATGCTTTCAGATCAGTCAGCTGGTCGAGGAAGTGTCCAGGTTACAGCAGAGCCTGCAGCGTCTCCAAGAAACGAGTGCACAGGCGACGGCGCGGCTCGAGGAAGAACTGGAGGCTCGCAGACAGCACATCAGCAGACTGGAGAGCAAACTGGAGCGACAGAGGGACTACGACGACCTGAAACGCGAGATTAACGCGCTAAGGTCGGTCGATCTCTCTCAAATACCAACCGGTGAACCTGGCAAGAGCTTGGAGCACCTTCTAATGGAACGGTCTAAGGCGCTTCAGCAGACCGAGGTCTTGAAGCCATCCAACACACCGGACGCGCTCGGTAAGTCCAAGCAAATCACTTATTCCGTACGCCGTTACGTTACCTCGTATTAATAACTGATCAATTTCATCGACTCGCTTCTCTTCGTAAACAATCATTTCCAAGATCAAAAAAAAAAAAAAAAGGAATACAGGGTAAAGATATATTTTCTGTTAGGCGTGTGATTCGAATGATTCTCGAACAAGTTGTTGCCACTTTAGGTCAGGAATTAGCTAGACACGACACTTTCCAGTGTGGAATCATTTATCTAGCAAAAACTAACTTAATAATTCCTGCGCTAAAGTAGTTCTGGTCTTTGATTTCCGACTCTCTCTCTCTTCGAGGCTACGTCGAAGGGGGCTCAGTATCGTGTAACAATGTTAAAAAAGGGACACGAGTCACGCAACGCGGACGCTTCTGTAAAGAACGAGGGATGACTGAAGGAGCTTACCGAGAGAAAAGGAACAACAGAATAACTCTTGCTTGCCATTGTGTTCGCACTTCTCTTTTTAACTCTCTCTCTCTCTCTCTCTCTCTCTCTCTCTCTCTCTCCCAGTTCTATCCCTCTCTGTGTTTCTCCCAATCTCTCATTAACTCGTTACTCTGTTATTCTATTTATTACGGTTCTGTTACTCCTTTCTTTGTTGCTACACCGCTTTTGTCTTTTCTTCTTCTGTCTCTATTTCTCTTTTTTCTTGTTGTTCCCTTCGTCTATTTCTCCGAGGATCCTTTACCGCTTAGATTGCACATTTTTCGAGCTACTCTCTCGCTGTGGCGCGTGAATCAACGTGCCAACGTTGTAGATGGTACTAACATTACCCCGAAACATCCGCACAATATATATATATATATATGTATATATGTATACGTACGTACATGTACGTATATGTATGTATATGTATATATATCCCAAAAACACCCGGGTTTCCTTACCAAACATCACGGACACTCTGATCATCCCTTAGTCCAGCTCACGTCGCCCGGAGCCTGAAGCTACGAGCATCTGCACACTGGGAAACGCAAACCCTGTACACGCAAATTTGTGAATATTTGCTCGGGTTGAAAGCGCTGTTTCGTGGACTTGTATAGAGCACACACTTTATTATACGAATCGATCAGAAATGACAAAGAATGACAGAGCGAGAGAGAAGCCACGTGATCACAACAGAGAAGGGGAAGCCTGTGACGGGGCGTCATTTCCAACTTACGCAGACACTTGTTTTTACCTTACCCCTTTTGGTTCATCCTTCGCGACTTCGAAACGAACCTTCCTTCCTCCGTGGAAAACAAAAAAAAAAAAAAAATACAAACAAAAACTGTACAAAACATTCCAAAATTCGTTTCGTGAAAATCCGATCGCAAGACAAGAACTGGAAGGAGGACTCTCCTTTCGACAAGTTCACGAGGGACACTGAACCCAAAATCCGACTGACACGCGACACTTTTCCTCTCGTTGGGCCACGTTGTTCCTCGTTTGTGTATATGTGTGTGTGTATATGTTCTACTACGGTCACGGATCACGCGACGTAAGCGTTCGAAAAAGAGAGTCTCGGTCGTCGTGGTGGTCTTCGTCGTCGTCGTCGTCGTCTGTCTATATCGTCCAGGATGCCACCGGAAGAAACTCTTAGGATACCTAAAAGGCTGTGTCACACGACAGACGACACGAAACAAAAAGAAACAAAAAGACCACAGGCTGATCAAGTTTGTAGGTTGACTGTGATCATGCGTGTGTGAGCTCGTGTTTACGCGGTCCCTTGTGTTTTTGGTGGTTGCAGGTGGATTATCGTCACCCCTGCAGCGCGCCTCTACCGCCTCGCCCCACGGGGTCGGGGGTGTGCCGCCTTCGTCCCACGTGTCCTCCCAGCAACCACCGCCGCCGCCCCCAGCAGCAGTCTCCCTTCCTCCGCGTTCCACACCGACACCTTCTTCAGCCACCTCAACCACCTCTAGCCTTCTCTTCCCACCTCCTCTCCAAAACGTCGAGACATTCGGCTCCTTCCTCGGCGAAGAGATCGTCGCTAACTGGAGGCGGACATTGGAGAGGTCCATCATGAATCAACAACAGCAGCAGCAACAACAACAACAGCAGCAGCAGCAGCAACAACAACAGCAACAACAGTCAACTGCGCTGAGTCAGTTGTCGCAACAACAACAGCAACAGTTGCAGCAAGTTCAACCACTGATCGGTTTACATCCACCTACCAGTACCAGTAATTTAAATCATCTTCCATCACCAACGGACCCATCGTCCAGCTCCAACACGCCAGCCAAGTCGAACACACCGTTAGGAACCACTCCACTGAGTTGCCTTGATGCCGAGAAGGCTCCGACACCAGTGTCCGGTCACGAAACGCCCGCACCGCCCACGCCATCTTCCACCACCGCGTTAACGTCACCGCCAAGCTTTCAGCCACCCTCGACAATGATCGAGACAACCACATCCTCAGCTTCCGTGAACGGTGGAAGTTTGACACCCGCTGTACCAGCAGCACCTCCGCCGAAAAGTCCCGCGGACCAAGAATCCTGTCACAATAACAACAACAGCCATCATCTGGCCAACAACAATATCGGAAGTCTGAGTGTGCTGGACACGCTTAAGAGTCCGTTTCGTTTCGACGAGAGAACGCATCCGTTTCGATTCAGCGACGAGTTCGGTGCAGCTGGAATGGCCGGTAGGCTTGGTGAATCGCTGATACCGAAAGGTGACCCTATGGAAGCGAGGTTACAAGAGATGCTACGGTACAACATGGACAAGTACGCTTCGCAGAATCTGGACACCCTGCACATAGCCAGGAGGGTCAGGGAGTTGCTGTCGATACACAACATCGGTCAAAGGTTGTTCGCCAAGTACGTCCTCGGGCTGAGCCAAGGAACCGTCAGCGAGTTGCTAAGCAAACCGAAGCCATGGGACAAGCTGACTGAAAAAGGCCGCGACAGCTACAGGAAGATGCACGGTTGGGCTTGCGACGAAAATGCTGTTATGCTGCTAAAGTCCCTGATACCCAAGAAAGGTGAGTACGATTAGTTTCCTGCACTCTCTCTCTTCTCTTTCTCTTCTCTCTTCTCTCTCTCTCTCTTCTCTCTTTTCTCTCTCTCTCTCTCTCTCTCTCTCTCTCTTTCTCCAGTTTACTCGCCGTTTTCGACCTACATGTCATTTCTTTGGAAAACAAACGGCGAGGATGAAACGTTTATCAGAGATTTGATCTCGAATTACATACCGCTACCAGGTTTATCGTTGCCCACTGGACACGAGTACTTTCACCTTCGTTTTTTTCTTTCATTCTTGGGAACAGTTCGATCATCAACATGTTTGGTAACAGGATGGATTAATTTAATTAAGACGTGCTCGGTTGTTGTGAATTTATTTATCAGATGTTCGTTTTGTTGCCTGACCTATTGATGATTTCACTGAGGATTGATAATGGCTCGTTTCAGCTTGGCAGCTGGACGATTCACCGTTTTCACTCCTACGAAGTCTTTTCTGCCTCGCACTGCCAATAATCTGTTCTGCCGAAACCACTAACCAATCAGCTGTCAGTTAACTATTTTTTTTTTTTTTCGGCTGTCTAATAACGGGTGTTAATGGTGTCTCTATTTGGTCTAACTTCACCATTAGAGAATGGAAACGTGTAACCCTCGAAACAGAGCTCGCATCCCTCTATATGAAAGCTGGCAAATGAATTGTTTGAGAGGTAGCCATGCGTTGGTGACATCGTGAGCTTTCCTTGGTCTATTCGAAGGATATAAGCGTTTTAGAGATTTTTATTTTTCGTTTTTCATTTTGAGTAGCGTTAAGAACACTGGACTCTATTTTTTTTTTTAGGTCATTTCATTCATCCGATATAATATGCAATGGCGGCTGTATAATTTGTGTGCAAGTTGTTGTCTCAACTTTCTTCCAATTTTACTGTTATTTTGTTTTTTTTTTTCAAGAAATTTATCAATCAGCTCTTCTGAGAAATTTGGTAAACAGGGGAAGATTTGGTTTGGATGTAATACAACGTGCAACTAAATCGGCATAACAAACAAATAAACGAAATTAAAAAAATGAATTAAAATTATGAAACTTCTAAACAAATTATAAAAAAAAAACTCGTGTTATTGAGGTCTTCTCACGATTTTCAGCATAAATGGAACAAAATAATTGAAAATAATTGTAAACATTCAGTACTGTTGAAATTATAATCATTTCGATGATGTACGACCCTGTTCACGATTATTAACACACTTGCAGAATATAAAGCAACGTTAACGAGGCATTAAAACGTTATTAAGATCCTGAAAACAATTATTCCATTTGGAATCTCGTAATATATGGAGTATAAATATTTTTATCCATATATTACACTAATTTTAGCGAAGAAATGCAATTTAAATCGTATAATAGTTTCTGTACGTGCATAATAGGTGTCCTAATATTTACGAACGGGAGCATATATATTAAAATTTCAACTTTATTTCGTTAACTAACGGTAAAGTTTCTATTTATTCTTCGAAAATACTTCTATCGGGGAATATTGTTTAAAATAGTAGTTAGGTATTAAAATTCAGGAATTCCAGGCATTTACACGTTATAGAGAGCTGTGCAACAGGCTGCTTCGCTTCTGCGGAGCACCACGTGCCGACGCTACATTCTGATAGACCTTCCTCACTCTAATAGTCATGCAACAGACTATAAGATACCATAAATAATAGATAGAGCAAGAATATTTTTCTAACAATACGTAGTATATCTACGAAAAAGAACAAATTCTAATTTAATTCAAAAGCCTGGTTAATATACCAATGATGATGATGATTGTATTATTAAGAAATGATTAACTTTAAAACAATTCACTCCCAAATTGGACTGATTGTACGTAATTAAGACATTCTCTGCTGAAAGTTGCAGTGTAATGTTGGAATGTTCGTTAGTACACCTATCGTGGTTCGAAAATGAGGGAATAATTTCATTAGCTGAAATCTAATTGTTGAAGAATTCTTCCATTGATATCAAGCCTTACGAATTATTCCAGTCGACCAGATATTTTTTAGTTCACCGCAGTTTTTATATCGAATTTTATTGTGTCACTGTTTCAGTCAACCCTTTCGTTGGCTGTTCGCGGCCTGTAGGCGGTTTGAAAATTTTCTTGCACCTTTTCCTACACCTCCAAAGTTAATTAAACTGAAGATTCTCACGTTTGAACATCTGCCGGGTGTCACGTGCTGAAATCTGCGGCAGCGCAAAGGTTAATCGTAGCAATTAAATTAATTAAGTAGGTGAAATTAAAGATGAATTTTCAATTAATCGTACCACGAATGATATACTTACATCCTTTCACTGCTAACTTCTACACTATCGACCAAAAGTTTAGGACCACTGTGCATCACAAGTTGCAGAAAAAAGTTAGTAATTTTAAGAATTTCTTGTCACTCGAATCAATCGAAATGAAGTATCTTGCAATGCTAATTTCAAATTTTTAAAGGAATTAGTAAGAGATTTATTATTGATGTACTGTGCAGAGCTGGAAAGAAGTCCCGCGTAAGGAATGCAAGTTTGATTGGGTCATATCCCCGTAAGCTCAGCTTCTCTGACACAATTATTGTGTCTGGATACACTTGTTGTCATTATTGGCTGATAACATCGACGAATCGGATCGTACAAAATTGGGAGAGCCAGACTCATCGTGACTTATCTTCTTTCCAGCTCTGCACAGTAAATTGCCAGGCAGTCTGAAACTTTTGTCCGGGTAGTGTAAGTACAATTGTTGCAAGTTGTCTGAATAAAGAATAAAACGAAACAATCGTTGAGTGTTAGACAATAATTGATAAGGTGATAAGAGATGGGCGCAGGTGTAACGCATAGCACAGTTCGAAGATGACGTTCGATTCTCCTGTTTAATAGTCTTAATTAAATTACACAGCCAGTTGCCGCACTGTGCCCGCTATCGATTGTTTGCTGCGTTTGGCAGCCATATTGTTTAGACTAATAGCTCTTGGGAGTAGGAAACTGGGGATGACTTCTAGGCAAGGGTGCCATACATAAAGGGTTCCAGGAGAGAAAAGGGGATGAGAGAGGGGGACGAAAGGAAACAGGGTCCAAGAGAGAGCACAGACGTTCTAAATCCGGCTGCATTTATCGCAAAAGGTAATTTACACTTTCGTCAGATTGCTAAGGGATCGCAAAATTGGTCCTGGACGCGTTCGAACTTAACCGACTCCACAGCGAACAGTCTCGCTATCGTTGATAGAGGCAAAACGACGAATTCGTATATTTCGAATGATTCGAGGTTAAATTTCATGTTTTTGTTTTTTTTTCGTACGTTTTTGAGAAAATTTGAAATTCATTTTCTCACGAGCTACACTCTCGTTCATAAGTATTAGGACACTTACCGAACGTGAAGTCGTTAGACGTCATCGACGACGTCGATTCGTTCCCTGTTTTCTGCAAATATTATTTTATGTTGATGAAATAAAGTAGTAAATACACAGGGGGGTATAAAGGTGTCTCTACATGGAAAAGTCGAATAAAGAATGTGGAATAATGGAGTTCGAAAGAAAATCGAATCGAGTTTCTATACCTTTCACGTTATTAATGCTCGCAACGTAAGAATAATCATTTCCCTCGGTTGTACAGGTAAAAGTAGTTACCTGGGTTTCTCTGAAATTCTTTTTGCAACGTTTATATCTGCAGGCCAATGAAATTCGTCTGTGAAAGTCGATTTTCTCGAAAACCAAGAAAATCGTATTTATTTACAAAAATCAATCACCTGAGTTTACCTGAAATTTACAAATTTTCTACAATGAAATTCGTCTGTGAAAATCGATTTTCTGGGAAACGAAGAAAAATCTTGTTTATTTAGGAAAATTTGATTCATAAACGAAGAAAATCGAGAAAATCTTATTCCACCTTCTCGATTTAGTTTTCCTTCGCGTGGAATCCGGTTACAGGACACTCTATATAAAATATACGGTAATTCATGGCCGGCAGCCATAAGGGAAGGGAGAAGAGGTCGACAACGCAGACGTCGTGCATCAATGGATTGTCGGTTTCCGTCGGATCACCGACAACGATAATCATGTGCATTGCGCGGGAAAAAAAAAAGAGAAAAGGATTGCAGTGCGAGGAGAGGGACGGTGGGAGGGACGATTGGGAAGAGGGAGGGAAGAAACGATGCAAAAAAACATGGGGACTCGTGACGTTCCTCTTTATACGCTGCCTGCAAAAATTATTTTTCATCGTGTCTTCAACTTCTGTGGGAAAAATTATTTCCTCAAATTGGAAAAATCGTGTATCCTTCTCGCGGGACTTTGTCGCTTTTATGTCGTAATTAAAAAAAGTTCCTTATAATTCGACAAATTTCTGAAAGAATGAAGTTTATTGGAACTTTTTTTTTTTTGCACAGAACAGTAATCATTTCCCAAAGCTTAAAATTTTTCGAAGAAATCGACGAATGAAAAATTCACTTCAGTTCAAAATTTTTCCAAGTCGGTTATGCCACTGTACCTTAACAAATTTGAATATCTCCTTAAGATGCTTGTGTTTCTATTGAAGAAAGTGAAAAGTGTATTTATTTTGAAATATTAAACATACCGATGTTCGTTCAGTCTTTCATCTTTTTTTAAGAATTCTCCAATATCAGATATCTATCAATTTTCGAGTGAAGATAACCTCGTAACGATGAACAACTGTTGCGCAAAATATGTAATTGATAATTCGTGAGAAAAGGCTGATATTGTGAAAAATAAAGAAAAGATCCATGATCGATTCTTCGTTGAAATTCACGTGGAATTTGATAAACATCAATTGGAAGAAGGGATTAATTAGGGACTCGTTAAACCCAATAAAAGCGGTTACTTCCGGTAGCTTGCAGCCGCGCAGACTAATTGCCGTCAATATTAAAAAATTGTAACGTCATCGTTGCTTCGGCGGACGTTTTAATCGGTAATTATTGCACCAAGTTCTTGTTCACGGTTGCAACGAGCTCTTTGTGCCACGAACGAGTCGTTAGTCGCTCCCCAAATGAATAAACGTACCTGCGGCATTGTTCGAGACTACTATAATCGGTGGTGATTTATGGGCAAAAATCGATGCCTTTATCTCGAATTGAAAAGACGACGTTTCAAAGCTAATAAATAAATTCTATGCTTAATACAACAGTTGATACAAAATCTTTCGAAGAAGCTACCTATTTGTTCTACTTTGTGCACCACTTTCAACCGATTAAATCTTCCAATTAATTAATTAACTCAATGTCCCTTTTAATATAGCGAAAAAGGTATTCACCTTAAATTGGGGATCACTTTTCGATGAAATGCGTTAAATACAGATATATTGTCCGCAGAGTAAAAATCTAAAAGAATGAAGAATTATATGCAACGAAAGTGTAAGAATGGGAAATATTTTTCATTCTCCGAAGAAAATTACGCACCAAGCGTAAAATTTGCGAGTAGAAACGAATAAATCTCTCTTCGTTCAGCGAAATAGGAAAATTACGTCGTGTCGAGTGTAAAAATCTCGAGCTTGAAATTTATGCAAAATTGGCGATCTCGGAAAAATATTGAAACCTTCGAGATTTCGAGAAATTTAGGCGATTCAGAAGTGTCCTGTATCGAGAAATAACGCGCTCGATTGAAAATGGTAATTTTGCAAATGATCACGAGTCGCGAAATTTCTTTCCTTCCGTTTCGTCAACTTTTGCATTCTCGTTGCGAATTTTGACGACTCGTTGAAAAAAGAAAAAACAGCGATTAACAGTG
>NW_017100227.1:77642-91415 GCF_001263275.1 Habropoda laboriosa | reverse complement strand
ATCGTGTACGCGAGGCTACGGAAGCAAGCAACGACCGGTCGAAGCTTTCACGCAATTAAGAAATTGAATCGTCCGATTAGGGGAAAAAGAATTGTGCTGTGTTGGTTGTTTTGCACGAGTGAAATTCGAACTGGCTGAAAAACTGATTTAGAAAGTGTACGAGAGGTAACGTGAACGATTTTCGATTACGATATTGTAAGAAAAAATTCATCGTGACGTTGTCGATTATGTTGGGGCGCATATTTCTTTTTTTTTTTTTTCCTTATTTCATCGCTGAAGTACCTTACTCTCTCATTCATCGTCACGTTCTACGCAGTTGGATTTTGAAATCACAATCGCGCTCTGATAATGCTATCTCTGCCGTATTGGGTCAATGAACGGTTATGATCGAGCATTAATTATTCGCTTCTACTATGATTCTGTTATAGCAGAGAATTTTATCGTCGGAATGTCTTCTTACGATTTTTCAGAAATAATCTTGCTTTCTTTTTTTTTTCGTGGAAATCTTACCATGATTCTTTTTTTCTTTTTTCAAATGTTTTATTTAAAATATGAACTGTTAACTGGAAATGCACAGGAATAGCTGCTACGATAACGTTATCTACATTTTAAATGAAATATTTCATTGAAAATATTAGATATTAAGTATACTTACAGATACTAAAATTACATTGTCTATCTTTATATTAAAGACAGATAATGTTACCTTACTATCCTATTTCTGTAAAATTCGTGCACTCCCACTTTAACAGCTCTCTTCTTCATCTGAAATCAGCTTCAACTAATTTCCTTCTAAACGTTGAAAATTGAAAATTTAACGAAAAATTAATCACGATATTCTGTTCTTTTTTCTTTTCTACAACAATTCCTCGACGAAACGTTTCTTTGCTGCGAGTTTGATCGGCGATTTAAAAATGGGACCAACCGTGCTCCGGTTCCCTGTACTTTACATCCTATTTATTTACCCGGCCTCTCGCCGCGAAAAGGAAATAACAAGCATATTTGAAGCCGTGCAGTAGAACAACTTTACAATTATAATCGCACAATTAGAGTCCCATGGCCATGGGCGATGCATATCCGTGTTTCGATAAAGGCAGCGCACTCGAAAGGGGTGGTTTGAATTAAAAAAGAATTCCAACGATTTTAAATAGCTCGAGTAACAATATGTTGAATAATTAATCGAACCAAATGGAATAATAAAGAAGATACAATCGACAGAGTATTGGTGTTTTAAAATCTCCCTTTCTTCCCGCCTCTAATATAGTCCTAACAAAGAAGTAAATTTCCTCAAGATCAAGATCGACAAAATTTCAAAAATAGGAAATAATTATTTCTTTTATTTCTCAAATTTCTCCATGAAAAAAAAAAACACAAAAATCGTTAATTTACACTGTTCCACTACCTCTAATAAGTCCCGAGATATTAAACTGAGTATATCTACTATCTCCAACTTGAAGGACGATTTTCAACCCTTCAGTGTGAACGTTCGACGAGATAAAACAAACTCCTGTGAAATTTTTTTTCCCGAGAACTACCGTATATCAGAGTTTCATAAAAGTCGCAATGACCTAAACGGTAATTGTTATTTAATAAAATTTCTAATTAAACGTGGTTCTGATTTCGTCGTACCTTTCGCCCGAGAAAACTGTATAAGTAGCCTGTGGACACTTGTCGTTGACACAGACGTCGAGTTTTAATGATTATTTCGCAAGTGTAACACCGGCAATTCAGAATTTCGTTTTCGACAAACGTTTTCTTGGTATTGCGGGGCTTAATTCAAAGTAGGAACCCCCAACGGTGCCTCGCAGTCGCGTATTTCACCGTCAATTAAACGCGCTATATGCAGCCACGCACGTCTTGCTTGTGTGGAAGAGAAAGAGCTACTGGTGTACTGGCGCAACGCGAAAGAGTTACGTTCATTAGCAAGGCTACTCTGGTTCATATAGCGATTTTATCAGATTTTCTGTCCCGGTTGTATCCTTCCACCTCCCGGAGCCATCGTTCGTACGAATGCATGTAGCCTCTGTCGTCGTTGGAAACCGCGGATATTGCGCAGCCTTACGTTGGATCTTAAAAATCAACCCAATTATGTTGTTCAATACGAATATCGCAGATCTCTCCGTTACGTGTACACGTATATTTTTATGCGACTTCTTTAGATCCTCATCATCGTTCGTGGGGATTGTAAAATGGTTCGTGCAACAAAATCTTTCAGAGAAACTCTAATTGAGTCTTCTATTTCTGCCCGTTCGAATATCCTCTGCGATGCAGTTTATCTATTATTTATCTTCACGGAATATACCCTTTGGTAAAAAAAATGATACAACGTAGGGGAGAAAGAACAAAGAAAAAGAGGAACGAAGGTTTAAGAGAAGTGTTTTGAGGCGCTTTTTAACCCTTTAGAATGCGTTGAAATTTGTTATTTTGGCCGTATCGTTCTATTAAGGTGAAAATGCGTGAAGGATAAGATTAGGTATTAAATTAAGGTAAAGGTGCACCAAGAGGCTCCAATACAGCGCGAGCAAATTTTCGAAACGCCTGTAGGGCGGCAACAGTAACGAAAGGGTCAAGGAGTGTCTTAAAGTTGCTAGGGATTGGCTAAATAAATTAATATTATGATTGACGAAGTTAGAGTGGTTTGCCGTTCGATTCGTGCAGTTGAAATAACCATGCGATGCACGATGCTGCTTAGTATGATGTAAAAAGTAGTATCTTAACGATCTTGAGGGACAAAAAATATTTTTCTAATTTTAATCAAATTATTAGAAGAAATAATCTTTGCAATCTAATCTTTACTTCCATTTTATAAAAATCAGCGCAGTATTTGTAAAGGTCCATCCAGTGTTGAGCAAAAGTTATTTCGAATATCGAGTAAATTCGAATTATTCGTTATTCGAAGTCTTCAACTAACAGTTACAAATAAATGTCTTCAAATAAAAAAAAAGAAACAATTATCAAAAGTGTTTGGAAAAGAGAAAAAAACTTTCCTAAATTTCGTATCACTACCAGTCTCACAAGGTAAAAGGAAAACTTCGCAAGAAACCGAAGCCCAGTTCCCATCGATATTCAAACCTCGTTGTTCCATTTTTCTTGCCCAACCAAACCTATTGTTCCGCTCGCAGTCGAAAAATACAAGGACTCGCACACGCCATTTCGCAGGAGTCGTATTTTTCTTTCATCGTGCCCGATCTGTTATACGGACTCCGGGCCGTAAGACACGTGTATTTTCCATGGGTCAACCAACAATCGCGGTTGGCGTAAGAAACATTGTAATTGAGAACACACGCGTTCGTTTGTAACAGCCCCTTTACCTCGCCTAAGTTGCACATTCGTCGACACGAATTCTCACGAAATTGTTGGAAATTTTGTAATCTACCATTTCCTGCTGTAGGTAAGCAGGTACCGAAAAATATCCAAGATCGCAACCTCCGATATCTACGTACATACCCTGTGTGACAAATAATTATCACGAGATATCGTCTCCTTTCTCCGTGCAATATGGATTTCTTGTCCATTCTGGCCATTGTCCTCGCAGACTCGATTGTTCTTTCTCTCTTGACGATTCTTGTGAGTTGGTTTTTTGATGCCGTGGTGCGATCTGAACGAACGAACCGTGACGTTTCATCATCCGGGAGAGAAACGAATGGTGGTAGGACTGCGTGCGCAACGGAAACAACGTGCTCGCGACACCTTGGATATTATTCTTTGTCTAATTAGCCACAGACGGGTTTTCACGTTGGTGTAGAATTTTTTTTCAGTAGAAGGGAATTCAACGTCGATGGTGAACAGTTTCGTGCAAGTACGCTCAAAGTGTTTTTAATTACCGTCGGAGGCTAATGACTTTTGAAAACTAACGATTTTTGTATATTTCCAAGTAACGATACTAGTCTTAACAAAGTGTATATTTTTCATGAAATGTATTATTTTTCGAAAGAAACACGGTGTATCTAAAATTTCAAATAATTCCCAAAACACAACGTTTCTTTAGAAATTAGAAAAGAATAATTTTCAATTTTTTTTTTAGAATAATGAAAGATTCACTGCGAATAATTTGCGACTTCTGTTTATTCCTAATATTTGCTATTGAAATTTTGATACACAAAATTAACAAGCGTTTCGATGAAAAAAAAATTCAAAGTCACGTTGAAATCTCTTAAACAAATACTTGATTTTGAAAAATTGTTTCATGATCGCGATACAAGACACTATTTTATAGAACATATTTTAAAAATGATTCAAAGTGGTCGAGTTCTGTAAGTCCGCACACTGTGCATTGTAATACATTTCTATTGCTCGAATTGAATTTCCATTGGTAATTATGTCAGCTTCGTAACCAGCTGATTCTTTCGCGAAGAGGTTGTCGCAGCCCCAAGAAAATATCGCATAGATACAGAAAGAGGTTGGCATAAGTCGAAGTCTGTTGGCACGAATTCAAACGTCACGACACAATACACGCGTGCAGGTAACGTGTGTGTATATGTACAATAGTTGGTTTCTGCGACAAACACGAACCTTAGTGTCGTCATTGTCCTCGTAATGTTTCCACCCACTGCGATGTCGATTTCTTGAAACATTCCCCGTCGACCAATATTCTTGCAATAATAACTACAACATCAGTTTCTTGGATCATCGTCTACATTCCGATGTCGATGTTCCATTAATCTCTTCCTTCCACCTTTCCACACTGCGTTACGCTTCTGATGTAATTGTATTTGAAAAAGGTCAACGTTGAAATTGGTTCTTTATAGGAAAGTGTGAAGTCGAAGATAAAATTGATCTTTGCGGAGAGGTGTAAAGTGGAAGTTGGAATGGAATTTGGAATCGAAATGAGTCGAAGTTAAAATTGAAATTTTATTTTATGGAATTTGGAATCGAAGTGGTTCGAATTATTCGAATTGTCGAAATGAAAATTGAAATTTTCTTTTTCCTACGGAAGAGGATGGAATTTGGAACCGAATTATTCGAATTGTCGAAATGAAAATTGAAATTTCCTTATCCCTACGGAAGAGTATGGAATTTGGAATCGAAGTGGTTCGAATTATTCGAATTATTAGACCGATCATTCAATGGATATCGTTTGAATTGGACCTCGGCAGAAAAAGTCGACGTTAAAATTGAAATGGATTCCTACGGGAAAGGATAGAATTTGAAATTGAAGTCGTTCGAATATTATTCGATGAGACCTCGTCGTAGCACGTTAGGATCAGAGACAAAAGTTGCAACTTCTCGAACCGAAGTTCGGTGGATTTGGATAGAAAATAGGGTATTTAATATGTAACAGTCGCTAGAATAATGGTATAGGTTCTTCCTATGTTTTATGCATCGAGATATCAAAGTGAAAACAGATAAGCAAATGACACCGTTCGCCAAGTTTAACGCCCATCGGTAAATTCTCTTTGAAACATCGATTTCTATTTCGTGTGACAGAAATTTGATGAAAAAAAAAAAGAGAATTTAAAAAATACTTAGGAAAATAAATTGAAAATAGAAAATAACGTCTCAACTTAACGAATTTCGCCATAATTTCCTTTGCTAATTTCATTCTTCGTTCTCCATTAATTTCCCTGTATTTTTCTTAACAATTTTATTCTTCATTTTCCATTAATTTTCTCACGTAGAATCGGCATTTTTCCACTTGTACCACTACTTACACGACACCCTGTATTATTTCCTTCTATTCCACGGGTTGAAAACGCGTCGATCCATGACTAGAATATTCGCGGAAGCGAGGAGGCAAGGGCATCGAAGCAATCAAAGACATGATCGATGGTTCATTCGTCTGAATCTTACGGCTGATTGGTCAATTAGATGGGAAACACGTAGAAGTACACTCTTGGTTAGATATGGGGGTGGAGATGCACTAGGGCGAGGCCTCAGAAAAGGATATTTTAATTATCGTCGTGGGGTTATGCCTTTGCCTTCGGCTTGGAACCCGCTGTTATTGATTTTGCCCTGTATTAATTGCTTCCACGTTCGATCGAATGTGGAATCAACCCTCAGATTTGATTAAGTTCGTGGCTCTCCTTCCTTATGAAGCATCGTTTGCTCTAACGATCGATATTAAAAAGCACCGATAGTCGAAGATATTTCAATTCTGAATTTTTCACAGAAGAAAATTCTTTTCTTCGAAAAATTTCGTTGCTGCGCACGATAGTTTCGAACATTTCATTAGTGTGCTTCACACTGGAAAATCGAAGATATGAAAATTCTAGAAAAATTTTAACAAATCTCTGAATTTTTCGTAGAAAAATATCGAGAAAATTCTTTTTGCACAAAAGATTCCTTCGCTAGACGATAGTTTCGAATATTCCATTCGGGTGTTCGCACTCGAAAATTCAACACATGAAAATTTTTACGCTATAAAGTGACGAAATTGAAGTTACAAGAGCGTTAATAAGTGCCTGGTGTTGCAACTACGAGAACACCAAAACCGAGAGTCCAGAAAATGATTTCGTTACGCTAGTCAAATATCGCTAAATTATTATTTACCCAAGAGATGTCCTTAGGTTCCCTAACATTTTTACATTCTTTCTGTATATATATTTATATGTACGTATACATTTAAGAAGAAACCGAGTAAGAACGCACCACAAGTTGTGCCTCACCCGTAGAGTATGTTTCAGGCAAGGAGCAAGGAATGCCAGCGTTCGCGCGCGGTCCACAGGAAGGTGGTCCGCCAGAAATGAGTGACGAAAGGTTGGCTCACATCCTCTCGGAATCAGGCCATCTACAGATGAGGGGCGAGCACGAGGTGTCGAACGATGCTGACAGTAAGAGTCCAAACAGGATCGGTTGCCCAAGCCCCTTTAACAAAGATAGGCTCGACAGTCAGAATAGGAGACTGAAGAAGTACGAGAACGATGACATTCCGCAGGAAAAGGTAGTCAGGATCTATCAGGAGGAGCTAGCCAAGCTCATGGGTAGAAGAGTAGAGGATCTACGTGGACCTCGAGAGTTCTCTTCCAGGTGAGGCTCGAACAATCGACACACGCTTACAGAGACGTTGCCTGAGTAACTCGCTATACGTACCGAGCTTAGAGTATCTCTATACACACGAACCGTTCGGTTAGTCTGATCCCATAGATCATCTGAGTCACGGCTGAACCGTGGCCGCGCATACAGAAACTATGCTGAACAGATGACGTATGCGGCTAAAATTAATATGCTACACGCTATATCTGTTTCGTTACTTAACACCAGAAATGTCAGGTGTAAACACGAAACGGTCTGCTTCTTTGGCGCAAAGCTCAGATTACACGGGCTTATTGTCAGCAAATCCCCACGATTGATCATTATTGAGGACAGCACGAGACCTCGATTAATTGTAGCGCGATGTTTCCGCACTTTTTCAGCGGCGCGCAAGGTGGTCTTCAGGGCATAGAGCGTACACAGGAAGACATTCGGCTGGCACTGGACGCGTACCATCGTGAACTGCAGAAGCTGAACGCGACACCGGGGCAGAATCCGTCGCTAACTGGACTACCAGGACTGCCTGGTCTACCTGGCCTACTGGCGCTTCAACAACAAGCTCTTCAACAACATCATTTGGCGACGAACGGCGGAGGTGTGCAAGATCTAAGCCTGGGCAAGGTGGATCCCAGGAACAAAATGATAAACGGCGTGTCCGAGGAGGAGAAGGAGAAGATGGAGGAAGTGATGAGACACGCGGGTAGCGCGTTCTCATTGGTCAGGCCGAAACAGGAACCCACCACTGCACCACAATCAACGCCAGGTGGATCTAGCGCAAGTTCACCTCTTGGCAACTCGATTCTTCCACCGGCGATGACACCTAGCGAAGAATTCTCTAGCGCAGCAGCGGCCAGCCCTCTTCAGAGGATGGCCTCTATCACGAATAGTCTGATCAGTCAACCGTCCACGCCTACCCATCACGCGGCCAATCAAAGGCCGCTGAAAGCAGTACTTCCACCCATTACACAGCAGCAGTTCGACATGTACAATAACTTGAACACGGAGGACATCGTGAAGAGAGTAAGTTGAACTGGTCGATATTTGTCGTCAAGTATTGCACGTGACTTGGCTTATGACGAACATTGGTCGTTTCAGGTGAAGGAACAGCTGTCTCAGTATTCCATCTCGCAACGTCTGTTCGGTGAATCAGTATTGGGTTTGTCTCAGGGATCCGTGTCCGATCTGCTGGCGCGTCCTAAGCCCTGGCACATGCTGACGCAGAAAGGCCGCGAGCCCTTCATTAGGATGAAGATGTTCCTCGAGGATGACAACGCGGTGCACAAGCTGGTGGCCAGCCAATACAAGATCGCTCCGGAGAAGCTGATGAGGACCGGCGGCTACGGTGGCCTGCCTCGTAAGTTTAACTCAGGTCAATATAGATGTTTTGTTATTTTACTAAAACAACATAGTTTGGGAGCTCGATACTGTGTACCGAATGCTGCTCTATCACAAAAGCGACACGTGTTCAATCGAGTGACATAGAGACGTTTATTAGAGGACAGAGATTCTGCGAGGGAGAATGGCTAATTGCAAATCGCCTATTTCGATGGAACTGATGTCGTTTCATTTTTCACGCGCTTCACTCTCGTGTTTAGAAATTCTGATGTCTTTCATTTTCTCTCAATTTTCTGAATACGCTTTTTAATCCTTTGAGGTCAATGAACTCGTATAATACGTTATAGTTGACGTGGTCGTGAACTCAGTTACGTATATTTGGGAAAAATGTAATTTCAGTATGATTCAGTTTAAGAAGGAAATTGAAGTAGTAACGGATATTTTAAATTATTATTTTCACGATATTAGAAGAGAACATTTGGAGGCAGTATAGTGATTTAAGCTAAAACTGGCTACAATGAACAGATATACAATTTCTTATCCGGTTAATGAATACCGTAACATATAAAAAAGTAATTGAAGAGCAGATTAAGAATGGCGGACCAGATTTGATATTCCAATAGGATAATGTATCTGTTCATAAGGCAGCCATTGTGGAAGCATTCTTGGCGTCTGCAAATATATCTGTGCTCGTCTGGCATGCTAGGTCACCTGATTTAAATATCATAGAAAACTGTTGGGGAGAGAACTCTCGCGATAATCGACAATTCAATACTGTTACAGAATTAAAAGAATGCATTAGACAGGAACGGGACAGACTGCCAGAAAATAAAATCAAAAGTTTGTTTAAATCGGTCAAAATAGAGAAGGTTGAACGTGATGTTATTTGTTTCACAAATATCATCTTCGTCACAATTCACTTTTTTCGCTGACCTCGATGTAACAGTTAAATCAAGAATTAACCTAGATGCATAAATGTAAGAATTCGTAAAATTTACCGTCGTGCTAACTTTTTTCCCGGCAAAAATTAGCAATTTACAATTAGTCACCCTCCCTGTAAGTCTGTAACGAAGCAACATTCCGACGCGTCAGCCAAAGTGAGCTTTCGGACTATAATACGAAAGTCTCGTGTCCGGTGATAGTTCAACGTTCTGTTTCGCGTGTTTTCACAGCCTGCGGAACACCAATGAAGCCGATGCCTCCGACGAAACTGGTCCAGGAGCAGCTTCAGAACGCCGCGAAGGCGCAAGCAGCTGCGCAGGCAGCCGCTCAGGCAGCGGCGCAACATCAACAGGAGAGCCAGTTGCAGCTTGGTCCCCCTCAGCAGAGCCCTCAGCATCCTCAACACCCTCAACCACCACCACCGATGATGTTAACGCCGCCAGGTCCTCATCATCCTCACGCTCAGCTCAGTATGCAGGAGCTGCAGAAGAAGCAGCAGCAGCAGCAGCAACAACAGCAGCAACAGCAACAGCAGTTGAACCTTCACTCGCCTCATCATCAGATGACACCGTCGCCTCTCCGTGGTCTTCATCCGCACATCTCGCCCAGCGTGTACGAAATGGCCGCGTTAACGCAGGACTTAGACACCCAGACGATCACCACGAAGATCAAAGAAGCGTTACTGGCGAACAACATCGGCCAGAAGATCTTCGGCGAGGCTGTGCTGGGATTGTCGCAAGGATCGGTGAGCGAATTGCTGAGCAAACCGAAACCATGGCACATGCTGAGCATAAAGGGCAGGGAGCCATTCATCAGGATGCAACTTTGGCTATCAGATGCGCACAACGTTGATCGGTTGCAGGCGTTGAAGAACGAGCGTCGGGAAGCGAACAAAAGAAGGCGTAGCAGTGGTCCAGGTCACGACAACAGCTCGGACACCTCGAGTAACGACACAGCCGAATTCTATCACGCGGCGTCGCCTGGTCCAGGACCAGCCTCCGCGAAGAAGCAACGAGTTCTCTTCTCGGAGGAGCAGAAAGAAGCTCTGAGACTCGCGTTCGCCCTCGACCCGTATCCGAACGTAGCTACCATCGAATTTCTGGCTGGTGAGCTGGCGTTGTCCTCGCGGACGATAACCAACTGGTTTCACAATCATCGGATGAGACTGAAGCAACAAACGCCGCACGGGCAACCCGAGCCTCAGTCCCCTAGGGAGCCTGGGCAACCGTTCGACCCAGTTCAATTCAGATTACTGTTAAACCAAAGACTGCTGGAGATCCAGAAGGAGAGACTGGGTCTGGGCAACGTACCTTTGCCTTACACTCCCTATTTCAACCCGAATCTGGCTGCCTTAGTGGGGAACGCGCTGAAAGAGCAGTGCTCGGGTTTAGATCTGTCGATGAACGCGCTGAAGAGAGAACCGAATCAGGAGTTTGAAGACGAGGACGTGGAGGACGCGATGAGCAACCTGGGCAGCGAAGACTCTGAGGGATCAGCGGGTAGTATAAAAAGGGAGCCCGCGGAGACGCCTACAGCGCCGACGACGGTCAGATCGAACAGGAGGAAACCTGCCGCCCCACAGTGGGTGAACCCGGAGTGGCAAGAGCCGGTAAGAACGGGCGACGAGGTGATCATCAACGGTGTTTGTGTGATGCAGACCGACGATTACGGAGTGAAGAGAGAAGCTGAGGAGACGATCAGGGTGGAACCGACTCCGGTGCAGGATAGATACGAGGAGGATGTGCAGAGTGACGTATCCTCCGTCTCTGGGAACAATGGCCAGGATCGGGATAGTCCTCTGCCCAGTCCTAAGTCTGGACAGAACAGTCCTGTGACGTCGCCTAGGCCGCCCTCCACGCAGCAGACGCAACAGTCCACCGAGGAGAGCCCGAAGGAGAGCGTAGTGAAACACGAACCAGAAGAAACGTGGGACTATTAAATGAACGCTCGGTCCACGGGATACTTCACGAGAGATCAAAAAGGGATGGACGTTGTCGAGACATGCCAAAACAATGCTGCGAACGTAAGGACTACTACGGCCTAGTTAAGTTCTTAGAGAGGAAACAAACCAGTCATAGGATTCGACCAGGAGGCCTGATTGGTCGATTCCTGCCTACCATGAGGGCATTATCATAGAGAGGCGTATACAAAGTAGAATACAAAGTGAAAGAAAAAAAGGAGAGAAATGGACGAATGAACGAAAAAAAAAAAAAAAGACAGCAGTGTGCAGAAAACTGAACAGTCGGTGAAACCTTTAGGCTGCTTGAGAAAAGAATACGGAGCTCAATCAAAAGGACTCTTTTTTTTCGTAACAACGTTGTAATCTGTGCGAGGATGGGGATAGTGTGATGTGCATAGTTGCTACGTTTCGTGGATTCGTATTGTTAGAAGACTGTGACGCGACGCGACTGTCGTGCAATCGCTCGAAATCCGAATAGAGCCTGGCCCGCTTCCGTTTCTCGAGTGAATCTCGTTTAAAAGAAAAAGGATCGTGAAGTAAGAGAAAAAGGAACTGGAGAGAATCAGAGAGAAAGAGAGAGAGAGAGAGAGAGAAGAGATATAGAAACGGAAATGGTTCGGGTTCATAGAGTGCAATCTACGAGTAACCAGAGTTGTTAGATCAAATTATTATTAATTTTATCTAATTACGCGACAAGATGAGCGATTAATAATTATTGCATAATTGTGATTCATGTTATATTGTTTATACACTTCTCCTGTCCCATAGTCGTTAAGCTGTTAATGTTATTAACACTCCGCTCTCCCACTACGTACCTTTTTTCGTCTGTTCGGTTATAGACGCGTTGTCTTTCGTAAAAGGAGAACGCTCGTACTTTTGTCCCCTTATTCCTGCCTTTTTTGCTTGCCCACCGACTTATGGAAGAGCAAGCACTAATCACCCAGTAATCGGTTATGCACTATTATCAATTTCAGCGTACGAGTGATTTCCGTTTGCTATTTCCTTGAACGGGGCAAGCAGATTAATTAAAGCGGGATTAAAATGAAAATCTGTCCATTTGCGAATAGATTTTTATGTTTTTATTTCTATTCTCACGTTGAAGAAAAGAGAGAGAGAGAGAGAGAGAGAGTGCACGCGCGTGTGTCTGTGTGTGTGAATGACCGAGGTTATCAGTTACTACCAATATTACCGTATTATTAGGCTTACGTTATCACTACTATTTTATTAATATTATTATTATTGATTATATTGTATTATTTTATTACCATTCGAATCCTTAACGCGATAACAACACGGCTTGTAAAGCCAATGTGATAGAGCTTATATGCGATGATAAAATAAAAGAGCGACGTGCCGGGTGGGCCGGAGGCCTTCTTTTACGCGACGAGGATACGCCCGGTATCTTTAAACCGGACGATTAAAGAGCGTGGCACCGTGAGCTCGCATCCACATGTAAATAACTGTACAAAATGAAAGGAGAAGAGAGAAGAAGAAGAAGAAGAAGAAGAAGAAGAAGAAGAAGAAGAAGAAGAAGAAGAAGAGAGGGGGAGCACTCGGAAAACATGCAAAACATTACATATACATGATCTTGTATATTATACTTAATTACCACACTTAACTCTCTAATAGCGGTATATCCACGCAGAACTAAGGGGCGAAATGGCTGTTCACCGCGATCGCTTTAACGCTGCATTTCAAACGTCGAACGGATAGTGTACTGTGCGCGTGCGGGAACGCAGCGTTAAGGTTGGTACGCGTGGCGCCATCCGAAGAGCATAATTACGAAAATTACCGTACACTATCGATGCTTCAGAAGGGAGAGGAAGTGAGGGTGAATGCTTGTGCTTGTATGAGAGTGAAAAGGGACAAAAATTATCCTCGATATTACGAATCAAACTTGTATTTACAAGATTAAATTTTAATCTTCGATTAAATTCTAGTCCGCAATTTAAATGAACGATGGCTAAAGGGGAGAGAGAGAGAGAGAGAGAGAGAGTGAGTGAGTGAGAGTGAGAGAGCGAGAGAGAGGGTGAACGAGAGCGAGAGAACGAGCGAAAGAAAGAGAGAACGAATGGGAACGTACGATGCGCGAGCGAGACAGCCAACCAGTGAGAGAAACACTTAACAAAAAGGGCATTGCTAATTGAGAGACCAGTGATCCGACATTCTTTTTTTTAATTTACATTTTTCCGTGAATCTGTAACCGTCGGGGAATTAGTGTGCACTGTATACAACGCTACTATTATCATCATTAACGCTAATTAAAAAAAAAATCGGCGCACGCAGACTATTATTCGTTATCGTTATTATTATTATTATTATTATTACTATTATTATTATCATTGTTATTATTATTATTATTATTGCTATTACTGTTATTAATTATCTTTATCATGATTATTATCATCCGTTACTTGTAACATAACGACATCGACCAGTCGCAATAGTGGTTGCCCCGCAGTGATCATCGAAAGCACCGAAATCCGAACAATGATACGACATTTGATAATACCAAATCGGTTGTACGAGAGAAAAGAAAGAAAGAAAGAAAGAAAGAAAGAAAAGTA